>NC_057710.1:154616316-154622921 GCF_004010195.1 Chiloscyllium plagiosum | reverse complement strand
GGATCTGATTGAGACTTATAAGATTATTAAAGGATTGGACACTCTGGAGGCAGGAAACATGTTTCCGCTGATGGGTGAGTGCCGAACCAGAGGACACAGCTTAAAAATATGGGGTAGACCATTTAGGACAGCGATGAGGAGAAACTTCTTCACCCAGAGAGTGGTGGCTGTGTGGAATGCTCTGCCCCAGAGGGCAGTGGAGCCCAGTCTCTGGATTCATTTAAGAAAGAGTTGGATAGAGCTCTCAATGATAGTGGAGTCAAGGGTTATGGAGATAAGGCAGGAACAGGATACTGATTAAGGATGATCAGCCATGATCACATTGAATGGTGGTGCAGGCTCGAAGGGCAGAATGGCCTACTCCTGCACCTATTGTCTATTTTTTAGTTACTTAGATAAGAGAATGCATCAGTGCAGAATAAATGTTGAAATGTAACACATTTATTGTATTTCTTAGATTGTTTCCCTCAAAATCTATTTGAAACAATTCTTTGTTTTGGATAAGCTTCCGAGCATTACAATTGTCGCTGATTTTAGTGTTTGACAAAAAAAGGTTCGTAGCGTCAGCCAAAAAATGTAATTTATATAGTGAAACTGATATTGATTCCAAAAATCTTAAGTTATAAGCAGCGCAAGAAATTGCTTAGAAAGCAGTAAAGAGTTTTTCATTTTCCTGCATTGTTTGGCTAACTGATCATAAAATTTCTCAACCTTTTTGAACTATTAATAACATCAATTTAATGGTGCTGCATTTACTGATTTATTTTTAAATGAACTAAGCCTATAAAACGTTTAAAGTATTTTTAAGCATTCTATGGACTGTTGACACTGAAAATATGATTCTAAAGGCAGTCCTCCAGAATATTTCACTGTATAATCCATAATGCGATTGTGCTTGCAGTGAATGACGGAAGTGGAAATTACCTGAATCTAGTCCAAAAAGATTGACTTCTGAGTGCTATTATATTGCTGGCAGACCTCTACAGGTATAGGAGATGCCAAGTAGCAGAATTCTCTCTCACTCAAAACTGTTATGCTCAATTAATTCTGTCAATTACCTCTGGTAGATTTCAGGGTCCTTATTTTGTTTGCAATTGCTGCAAAAATGATGTGTCAGCCAGCTGCTTGTGCAATATGTGCCTGTCTCTATTCCAGCCTTTATTTCGTCCCTATATAATACTTCAAAAGGGGTCACTAGGTAAAGTAGGGCTACTGCATGTTTTGGTAGTTTTACTGATTTACTATTGCATTTAATGGACAAAAAGGAGCCAGTCTAGCATCACATGCACCTTGTTCCAGTTGGAATTACTGCTGAAATGCACGTCTAGAATCTCTAGCACTTGACTAAGGGCTTTTATTGAGCTATAGTAATCTGGTCTTACAGATCTGATATGGCAGATCTGATAAATAATAAATGGAATAACTGTTGTATGGACTATACTGTTGATGTAATTTTGTAGTTTCTGGAGGGTAAGGACTAACTTTGTCCTGAAAATGTTCAATCTAAGCTGATTTGTTAACTCTTGGAATTCTGAGTGTCTCACCCAGTGCTATAGATAGTGAGGAGCAGAAGAATAAAGTCCGTGCAGGATAAAATGCTGCTGAGAAGATACCTGAAGAGCACTGGCCCTGTGTAAGTGGGGCTTGGGAGTCAGTAGGTAGAGTTGAAACTTTATTGCTGGAACAGCACAGCAGGTCAGGCAGCATCCAGGGAACAGGAGATTCGACGTTTCGGGCACAGGCCCTTCTTCAGGAAATTGCTTAGAAAGCAGTAAAGAGTTTTTCATTTTCCTGCATTGTTTGGCTAACTGATCATAAAATTTCTCAACCTTTTTGAACTATTAATAACATCAATTTAATGGTGCTGCATTTACTGATTTATTTTTAAATGAACTAAGCCTATAAAACGTTTAAAGTATTTTTAAGCATTCTATGGACTGTTGACACTGAAAATATGATTCTAAAGGCAGTCCTCCAGAATATTTCACTGTATAATCCATAAACTAATGCGATTGTGCTTGCAGTGAATGACGGAAGTGGAAATTACCTGAATCTAGTCCAAAAAGATTGACCTCTGAGTGCTATTATATTGCTGGCAGACCTCTACAGGTATAGGAGATGCCAAGTAGCAGAAGGGCCTGTGCCCGAAACGTCGAATCTCCTGTTCCCTGGATGCTGCCTGACCGGCTGTGCTGTTCCAGCAATAAAGTTTCAACTTTGATCTCCAGCATCTGCAGACCTCACTTTCTCCAGTCAGTAGGTAGAGTAAGTCTTGGGGCTGGTCTCTGTGAACATTGGGGGAGTCGTAAAAAGCTTGTGACCCATTAATAGTTTTGCATTGCAGACAGTTGGGCAAAAGAGGGTTGGAATATAAAAGCAGAGATGTACTACTAAGACTTTATAAAGCTCTGGTTAGGCCCCATTTGGAGTACTGTGTCCAGTTTTGGTCCCCACACCTCAGGAAAGACATACTGGCACTGGAACATGTCCAGCGGAGATTCACACGGACGATTCCTGGAATGACAGGTCTAACATATGAGGAACGGCTGAGGATACTGGGATTGTATTCGTTGGAGTTTAGAAGATTAAGGGGAGACTTAATAGAGACGTACAAAATAATACATGGCTTGGAAAAGGTGGATGCTAGGAAATTGTTTCAGTTAAACGAGGAGACTAGGACCCGTGGACACAGCCTTAGAATTAGAGGGGGTCATTTCAGAACAGAAATGCGGAGACATTTCTTCAGCCAGAGAGTGGTGGGCCTGTGGAATTCATTGCCACGGAGTGCAGTGGAAGCCGGGACGCTAAATGTCTTCAAGGCCGAGATTGATAGATTCTTGTTGTCTAGAGGAATTAATGGCTACGGGGAGAACGCTGGTAAGTGGAGCTGAAATGCGCATCAGCCATGATTGAATGGCGGAGTGGACTCGATGGGCCGAATGGCCTTACTTCCACTCCTATGTCTTATGGTCTTATAGAAGCTGACAAGCTGTATTTGCCTGGTGCAGTTCAGCAAGGTTAAAACTGCAGAGAAATCCCAGGACCAGTACTAGATAGATGAAGCTAGTTGTCAGCAAAATATAAGTTGTGTCAAAGAGTAACTACTGGAATCCAAGGCAGAGAAGTGTCAGGAAAGGAGAGGGAACTACCTGGGTTTGAGCATTTGTTGAGAGTCCATCATAGAGTGACCTTTTGAGGGGGTTTTAAAGCCAGATCTTAGAAAGTGGACAGTTGGAATCCCTTGTGAAGTTAATGAAATTTAATATAACTAACACTTTTTTGATTTGGGGGGAGTGCGGGGGAGGGTGCAGTGGTGATGGTGTGCATGTTGAGAAATGTGTGGTAGCTGTCTTAACCACATTTGCTATTTTTTTTGCGCTTTGTGCAGTCTTCAACCACAGTTCGTCTCCATCTGCATTTACCTACTGTTAATTTTAAATCATAGACTTAACGTAATATGTGTGTGAGAGACCATTTTACTGTTTTATTTTTGTGAAATCTTTGTTTGTTCAAAATCTTGCAGCTTTATTCTCTTAGTAAATTCCTGGGATTTCTCAGTTTGTCCATTTTTAAGTGGTTATTTGCCCTTAGTCAGATCTTAATGTAACTTTGGCAGCATGAGCCAGGTTCACAAGGTAAACCTCAGGTACTTGATCCATATTTAGAAGTTTTAATGAAATCAAATAGAATCACAATTATCTGTGTTAGTTATTAATGGCTTAAATTATTCTTTGATATTGTTTTGGCACTGGATTGAATTTGTGATTTCAGGTTTAGGATTAAATTTTCGTAGTTTCATGATCATGACAATATGTATTAAGTACAACAGTGTATAGAATTTGGAAATTGATGTAGATACTCAGCTACATGACGCAGAAGATGCAATCGGAGGTAAAAGTTTTTAACTTGCCTGCTTTTGCCTTGATACGTGAATGCACAAGTTACATAATGGTAATAAGAAATTTTTGTTAGTGAATCCCAGTTCTACCTATTTTTTATTTTTCCCCTCTGATATTTAAATGATCAGGCCTGGACCCTTATTATTTCTGAGAAGCTTTGTTTGATTGATTGAAATCAAAGTAATAATTGTTTTATGTATGTTATTCTCTTGATTTGTAATCATTTTTCTTATTTTATGAAGTAAATGTCTTTTGCTGCAACCTTTTGGTATCTTGGTCATTGCATTTTCAGCAGTTAAATTAAAATTACAAGTGTTTCTGGAGATTAACAATCTGATAAATGTAACATTAAACCGAAAATTATGTCCAAGGTCAAATATTTGTTGACAGACTGCAACTTTCAGAACAAATGGTAGAATTTGAAATATGAAAAACAAAGTCGCCGATTTAAAATTTATTCATTCTACTATGCAGTGGAACTTATTGTGGAAGTTGAGTTGAGGGAAAATTTAGTGAAAATTCTAAAAAGTGAAACGAGGCACCTTTTTTGCCTTCTAATCAAATTGAAGACAATTGATATTGATAAATTTTAGCAACCCAGGGCCAGAATAACACTAGATCAAACTGTTCTAATAGCAGGGCTAATATTTAAAATTCAATGATGAAATTGCAATCATATCTGATGAAAAACACTAATTTGCTATTCCACGTTGTCATTTTTCTCACCATATTTTACTGTACAAAAAGCTGATCTGTAATACAGAGCTTGAGTATTGGTGGGGAAAAAATACACATTTTTGTCAAAACTTTCATCTTGATTTAAGAGAATATTCACAAGAATACCAGTGTCCAGGAGAATATTTCTGACGAGATGAGAAGAACGCCGAATGATTGATCAGTGCACTCTAGTTAAGGCATTACCACAGAGATAATGACTTGCAGTTCAATTTAAGTAAGGTTCGGCAGTTAGACCAGGCCATTTGACTCTAATTGGTCAAGGCATTGACCTCTGGAATGATCCGTTGTGGCCCATTTGTGCATGTTTCAACTTAAATGTGTGCACATTTTCTTCATCTGCAAAGAACAAGGCCCTGTGTATTAATGTCTCTTTTTAAGTACATGTTAGTGCACCATACTGGCCCTGACTGACTATTTTAAAGTGGTTGTCATAATTATTGGACAATATTTAATAAATAATCCTGAGTGTTAAAGATTATGATAACTAATTCAAGATTGTCAGTTGCTATGTTTCATCAACCACCTGTCTACTCACTCTGCTGACTTATTTTCTGGAAATAACTTATAATCCTCACTGGTAGCCAATTCTCATACTTACATATTTTGACCAATTTTTGAGATTGGTTGAGAGAATATTGAGAGCAATGTACTTTTAATGCTGATTCCTATCAGAGACCACTGAACAAAGAAAATTACAGCCCCTTCAGCCCTCCAAGCCTGCACCGATTTAGATCCTCTATCTAAACCTGTCGCCAGTTTTGAGGATCTGTATCTTCTGCTCCCTGTCCATTCATGTATCTATTTAGATGCATCTTAAATTACGCTATTGTGCCTTCCTCTGCTACCTCTGTTGGCAACATGTTCCAGGAAACCAAAACCCTCTGTCTAAAGAACTTTCCACGCATATCTCTCTCAAACTTTTCTCCTCTCACCTTGAACTCGTGACCCCTAGTAATTGAGTCCCCCACACTGGGTGAAAACGCTTCTTGCTATCCACCCTATTTATACCACTCGATCAGGTCCTCCCTCAACCTCAGTCTTTCTAGTAAAAATAATCCTGATCTACTCAACCTCTCTTCATAGCTAGCGCCCTCCATACCAGGCAACATCCTGGTGAACCTCCTCTGCATCCTCTCCAAAACATCCACATTCTTTTGGTAATGCGGTGACCAGAACTGTACGCAGTATTCCAAACGTGGCCGAAACAAAATCCTATACAACTGTAACATGGCCTGCCAACTCTTGTACTGAATGGCCTGTCTGATGAAGGAAAGCATGCTGTATGCCTTTTTGACCATTCTATCAACTTGCGTTGCCACCTTCAGGGTACGATGCACCAGAACACCCAGATCTCTCTGTACATCAATTTTTCCCAGGGCTTTTCCATTTACTGTATAGTTCACTCTAAAATTGGATCTTGCAAAATGCATCACCTCGCATTTGCCCAGATTGAACTCCAACTGCTATTTCTCCACCCAACTCTCCAATCTATCTATATTCTTCTTTATTCTCTGATAGTCCCCTTTACTATGTACTACTCCACCAATCTTTGTGTCATCTGCAAACTTGCTTATCAGACCACCTATACCTTCCTCCAGATCATTTATGTATATCACAAACAACAGTAGTCCCAACATGGCTCCCTGTGGAACACCAGTGGTCACAGTTCTCCATTTTGAGAAACGCCTTTCCAGTATTACTCTGTCTCCTGCTGCACAGCCAGTTCTCTATCCATCTAGCTCATACACCCTGAACCCCATGCAACTTCACTTTCTCTATCATCGATGACTGTATCGGCGCCGCCTCGTGCTCCCACGAGGAGGTTGAACAGTTCATCCACTTCACCAACACCTTCCACCCCGACCTCAAATTCACCTGGACAGTCTCAGATTCCTCCCTCCCCTTCCTCGACCTTTCTATTTCTATCTCAGGCGACCGAATCAACACGGACATCTACGACAAACCGAC
>NC_057710.1:154544440-154613874 GCF_004010195.1 Chiloscyllium plagiosum | reverse complement strand
CCTTCATAATTTTATATGTTTATACAAGATCCGCCCCCCTCATTCTTCTGAATTCCAATGACTATAATCCCAGTCTACTCAGCCTCTCCTCATAAGCCAATCCCCTCAACTCCGGAATCAACCTAGTGAACCTCCTCTGCACCCCCTCCAGTGCCAGTACATCCTTTCTTAATTAAGGAAACTAAATCTGCACACAGTACTCCAGGTCTGTCCTATCACCCTCACCTTGACATCTTTCCACCTATCACATTTCCGACGCCCCTCCCCCAAGTCCCTCCTCCCTATCTTTTATCTTAGCCTGCTGGACACACTTTCCTCATTCCTGAAGAAGGGCTAATGCCCGAAACGTCGATTCTCCTGTTCCCTAGATGCTGCCTGACCTGCTGCGCTTTTCCAGCAACACATTTCCATCTCTGATCTCCAGCATCTGCAGACCTCACTTTCTCCTTTCTCTATCAGCCTACCATGGGGAACCTTATCAAATGCTTGACTGAAGTCCATGAATATGACATCTACAGCCCTTCTCTCATCAATCAACTTTGTCAAAGAATTCTATTAAGTAGGGAAGACATGACCTTCCCTGCACAAAACCGTGCGGCCTATCACTGACAAGCTCATTTTCTTCCAAATGTAAATATATCCTATCCTTCAGTGTCTTCACCAGCAGCTTCCCTATCACTGCCGTCAAGCTCACAGGTCTATAATTTTCTGGATTTTCCTTCTATACTTAAACAAGGGAATAACATTAGCAATTCTCCAGTCCTCTCGGACCTTACCCATGTTCAAAGATGCTGCAAAGATATCTGTTAAGGCTCCAACTATTTCTTCTCTCCATTCCCTCAGTACTGCGGGATAGATCCCATCCAGACCTGAGGACTTGTCCACCTCAATGCTTTTTAGAATGCACAACACTTTCTCCCTCCTTATTCCAAATTGACCTAGAGTAATCAAACCTCAATCCCTAACCTCAACATCTGTCATATCCCTCTCTGTGTTTACTAATGCAAAGTATTCATTAAGAAACTCACCCATTTCCTCCGACTCCCGCATAACTTCCCTCCCTTGTCCTTGAGTGGGCCAACCCTTTCTCTGGTTATCCTCTTGCTCCTTTTATGCAAATCAAAGGCTTTGGGATTTTCCTTAACCCTGTTTGCTAAAGATATTTCATGACCCCTTTTAGTACTCTTAATTCCTCGTTTCAGATTGGTCCTACTTTCCCGATATTCTTCCAAAGCGTTGCCTGTTTTCAAGCACCTGGACCATATAGATGCTTCCTTTTCCCTCTTAGCTAGTCTCTCAATTTCGTCTGTTGTCCATGGTTCCCTAACCTTGCCATTTCTGTCTTGCATTTTCATAGGGACATGTTTGTCCTGCAGTCTAATCAATGTCTCTTTAAAAGTCTCCCACACATCAAATGTAGATTTAGCCTCAAACAGCTTGTCCCAATCTACATTCCCCAGCTCCTGCCAAATTTTGAAATAGTTGGCCTTCCCCCAATTTAGAACTTTTCCTTCAGGTCCACTGTCATCTTTGTCCACGAGTATTCCAAAACCTACGGAATTGTGATCACTATTCTGAAGGTAATCCCCTACTGAAGCTTCAACCACCTGACCGGGCTCATTCCCCAACACGAGGTCCAGTATGACCCCTTCCCGAATTGGACTATTTACATAACTGCTCTATAAAACTCTCTCGGATGCTCCTTACAAATTCTGCTCAATCTAAACCTCTAACACTAAGTGAATCCCAGTCAATGTTGGGAAAATTAAATCTCCCATCACCACCACCCTATTGCTCCTACATCTTTCCATAATCTGTTTATATATTTGTACCTCTATCTCGCTCTAGTTGGGAGGCCTGTAGTACAGCCCTAATATTGTTACCATACCCTTTCTATTTCTGCGCTCTACCATATTGCCTCACTGTTCGAGTTCTCTATAGTGCTCTCCTTCAGTCCAGATGTGATATCGTCTCTGACCAATAATGCAACTCCTCCACCCCTTTTACCTCCTTCTCTATCTTGCTTGAAGCATCTATAACCTGGATATTTAGTTGTCAATCTTGCCCTTTCCTCAACCAAGTCTCAGTAATAGCAACAATATCATACACTCAGTTACTAATCCAAGCCCTAAGTTCATCTGCCTTACCTACTACACTTCTCACATTAAAATAAATGCATCTCAGACCACCTATCCCTTTGCGTTCATCATCTGTTCCCTGCCTACTCTTCCTCTTAGTCACGTTGCGTTAATTATCTAGTTCCTTATAGGCGTTAGTTACTACCTCCTCACTGCGCTAACCATTTCATTTGGTTCCCATCCCCCTGGCACATTAGGTTAAACCTTCCCCAACAGCATTCGCAAAGGCACTCCTCGGACATTGGTTTCAGTCCTGCCCAGGTGTAAACTGTCTGATTTGTAATAGTTCCACCTCCCCCAGAACCGGTCTCAATGTCCCAAAAATCTGAACCCTTCCCTCCTGCACTATCTCTCAAGCTACTCAATCATCTTGCGTATTCTTTCATTTCTACTCTGACTCAGAAAGTTTATTTCCCAATTAACTGTCAATTCATGCTGCTATGTTTCCTCATAAGAACATACCTGGATTCCCCCCCCCCCCCCCAACAAAAAAACCCGTACCTGTAAAGGATTTTTGAAAATCTTTATATGCTGCATCTACTGAATTCCCATTATTTATCTAACTGGTCACTTTAAAACCACTCCTAACATTACACACCTGCTAGATTAGTCAATGCATTTATGATTCATTGTTTTCAATTAGCTGTGAGCAAATTATTAGTTAAAGTAACCTGTTTCTCCCTTCTCCCTTGAACAATGCTGTTACATCAGATTACTCTCCTGTCTCTGGGCAAAATACATATTGGCAGATACAGTCCGAGCTGTAGGCCATTCAAGAGTATGAAAAATACAGGTTTCCCTATAACAGACTTTGATATATTACTCATATTTGGGACAAACGGGCATTTTGAAGATTGTAACTAATGGAATGCAGCAACAATCACTTGGAACCTCCGCTATTTGCAATGTATTTTAATTAGATGAACAGGAATCTAAGCTGCAAAGAATATGGGCATATTAAGTAGATGGGCAATAAGGTGGCAGATGGCATGTGAGAAACCGAGGTTATTTATGAAGAAAGACAAATTGATCAACATGCTTTGGACTGATAGCATCTGTAATGTGAGAAACCAATAGCCTTTTCAGGTCAACGATCTTTTGTTAAAAATTTAAGTTTTGAGCAAGAGATGGGTCGAGAGAAAGGCCTGTCTATTGTCCAAGGATAAGGTGGAAGATGAGAGATTCCAGGTGAACTGCAGCCAAGAAAGCAAATAAATAGCAAATAGAGAGATGGATCTGAACGTCTTGAACTCTGTTTAGAGTCTGGAAGGCACTGAAGTGTCTAATTGAGAGATGTAATCCTGTTTCTTGCAGTGTTGATCTTTCTGGAATAGTAGAGTAAGCTGAGGACAGAACGAAGACTGAGGACAAGACAGAGCACTAATTTAACAGGCCGCTGGAAGTCATGCTTGTGAGACGAATGGAGGTGTTCAAAACAGTCACCGAATCTGCATTTAACCTGGAGAAAGATTATTGTCAATAGAGAAAGCAGTATAATACAGTAAAAGTACATTTTAAATCCCTGTGGAAGAATGGGTGGTGAACCAGAGGATTGGAAATTTTTTAAAAACCAACAATAGATATAAAAAAAACTTTCAGGGTAAACTAGTCATGAATAAAAAATGGGCAGTAAGATCTTGTTTAAATAAATAAACTGGGAGAAAGGCCAATGTGAATGGAGACCTCATACAGAATAAGGCTGAGCAATAATGAGTTAGAAAATAGGAGTTAATTAAATACTCCTAGTCTTCAAGATAGAAGATGCTAATAGCATTCCAAAAAAATAATCAAGGGGCAAGAAGGGGAGAGAAAATAATACTTTTTCTCTGGTGATAATAATTGTATGAGAGGGAACGAATGGTGCTAAAGGCTAATGGGTCTTCTGGATCTGATGGTTTGCATCTCAGGATTTTAAAGGGAGGAGCTGCAAAGATTGTGTGTGGTTGTAATTAGATTAGATTAGATTACTTACAATGTGGAAATAGGCCCTTTGGCCCAACAAGACCACACCGCCCCGCCGAAGCGCAACCCACCCATACCCCTGCATCTACCCCTTACCTAACACTACGGGCAATTTCCCATGGCCAATTCACCTGACCTGCACATCTTTGGACTGTGGGAGGAAACCGAAGCACCCGAAGGAAACCTATGCAGACACGGGGAGAATGTGCAAACTCCACACAGTCGCCTGAGGCGGGAATTGAACCCGGGTCTTTGGCGCTGTGAGGCAGCAGTGCCAGCCACCGTGCCGCCCACTAATCTTCCAAGAATGCTTGGATTCTGGAAATGTCTGAGGATTGGAAAATGCTAGTTTTGCACCTTTTTTCAGAAAGTGGTGGCAACAAAAACCTGGAAGCCATAGGTCATGTTGTTTAACATCTGCCATTGAAGCAAATGGTGGTTTATTAGCAGAGCATTTAGAAATACAAAATATAATTAAGCTGAGCCACCATATTATTGTGAAGGGGATATTATGCCTGAAACATTTAGAATTATTTTGAGCTGTAACATGCCGTATAGATAAGGAGAAAGAGTAGATGTCTCACATTTGGGATCGCCAAAAGGCATTTACGGGACTAACCAAGGCTGCTTAAGGGAAAAAGCTGATGGTATTAGAGGAAGCATGGATAAAGGATTAGCTAACTACCAAACGACAGGGTCGGAATCAAGGCTGAATTTTCAAAATGACGACTTGTAACAAGTGAAGGGCCAAGGGATCAGTGGTGAGGCTACACCTATTTGTGATATATGATTAGATTAGATTTTAGATTAGATTCCCTACAGTGTGGAAACAGGCCCTTCGGCCCAACGAGTTCACACTGACCCGCCGAAGCGTAACCCACCCAGACCCATTCTCCTACATTTACCCCTTCACCTAACACTACAGGCAATTTAGCATGGCCAATTCACACCTGACCTGCACATTTTTGGATTGTGGGAGGAAACCAGAGCACCCAGAGGAAGCCCACGCAGACACTGGGAGAATGTGCAAACTCCACACAGAGTGTCGCCTGAGGTGGGAATTGAACCCGGTGCTGTGAGGCAGCAGTGTTAACCACTGTGCCACCGTGTCGCATATTTCTGACTTAACCAGATTTGTGGTTAAGACAAAAGTAGGTGGGGAGCTAAGTGGTGGTGATGTGATGAAGGATCTAAAGAGGGATATAGACAAATCAAATGAGTGCACAGAAACTAGGCAGATGCAATATACTGTAGGAAAATGAGACTGTGCTCTTTGGTCCGAATAGAGAAGCTGAATGCTATGTAAATGGGTGAAGACTGCAGACAACTGCAGCACAGGCTTAGGGGTTTTCATGCATGAATCCAAAAAAGCTTGCATTCAATTTCAGAAGGAAGTGGGGAAGACAAATAGAATGTTGGCCTTTAATTTGAAGGGCAGGGAATCCAAAAGTAGAGCATTTATGATAAAGTTGAGGCACTCGTTAGAGCATACCTAGCATACAATGAACAATTTTGGTCCCCTAATCTAAAGGAAGCTATACTGACATTGGAGGCTGTCCAGAAAAGGTTCTGTAGACTGATAAGGTATGTAAGGAATTCTTTACAAGGAGAGGTTGGGTAGGTTGGCCCTGTATTCATTGGGTACCGTAGGTGAAACGTTTGGGGAATTGGTGTTACTGATTTCCAGAATAAGAACAGAAAGACAATGTTTGTTTTTTAAAGGGATGTAGCTTCTGGATTTTGACATTCAGAAAGACTTGGGTATCTTTGTACACAGAGCAGTCAGCGTGCAGATGACAACAACAAATAATTAAGGTGGCAAATGCATGTTACTTATTATCAGAAGGGGTTGGAATACAAGGATAAGGAAGTCTTGCTGCAAATGTACAAAGCTTTGGGGGAAGCCACATCTGAAATATTGTCTTCTTCTTTTGTCACCCTTTGTGGGGGTCTTACAATGAAGGTTCACCAGTTGGTTCCTGAGATGAGAGGATAGCCTTATTATGAGAGGTTGAGTGATTTGGAAGTATGTTCTTTGGAGTGTGTAAGGATGAGAGATGAGCAAATTAAGTTTTAGATGATTCTGACCAGGTTGGCACATGTTGTTTCCCCTTATTGGAAAGTTAGAATTTGGGCAGTATCATGGAATAAGAATTTTATCATATAGGACTGAGGGAATGAGTTGTCCTTTGAATATGTTTGAGACGTGTAACTTCTCAGACAATCCAGGGAAATGAACAGGAAGATGGAGTTGGGGCAGAAGATCACCTACGACCAGTTTGTTGCTCAAGCTGAGGAATTGCGGATGTGTTTGAAGGGTTACTGGACCTGAAATGTTAACTCTAATTTCTCTCCGCAGATACTGCCAGACTGAGCTTTTCCAGTGTTTTTGGTGTGTTTAGTCCATTTATTATTTATATTGCTCTACTCTTATGGAGGAATGGAAAGACCATGAATGTGCAGCACAGTTCCATTTTCAAATAGTGTGATATTAATATGCTGTTACTATTATCCTTCCATCTTCAACTATTTGAAGTCGATTTTGAGTCTTAGTATGCTCAATATATACATAAGCGGCAAGAGTATTAATAACCTGAATCCTAGTGTTTGCCATTTCTGTTTCATTTTGGATGCTGATCAGATGATACTTGAACAGACAAAGCTTGTGCCAGTAGAATATTCCATCTGGTTTGAATTTCTTGGCTCCGTTGTGTCCTGATTACCTTCTAAGAATGGAGAACCATGACAAAACGTGATATTCTTGTAACTGAAGTTAGTAGAGTAGGTCTTTGTTACGAAACAGAATCTGAAACTTGAGGGGATGGAGAGTTGGAGGCTGAAGGTGGAAGCTGATGGACTTAGGTGCTGTTCATTTCAATATCTGCCTTGATGGAATTAATTATTATGGGCGGGAGGTTTACAACATTGTCCATGAACCTTTTATCTATGTCAGATAGGTATTATATCAGAATTCTTAAAGGGCAAAGACTATGAAAGTACCCATAATGCAGCACGAGTTGAGTCAGTGGAATTTATTCAACCGTGCTTATGCTACAGTAGTTTGCAAAATAGGTAAATGTGCTGCAATAGGGGATGCTCTTTAGAGCTTGTATATTGTATATTTTTAGTTGGTGTAAAGAACGATAAATTTTACTTCAATACGTACATTCTTAACCTAGATATTTTTAATAGAACTGAATACAGAATGTTACAATGTTTTAATAGCTGAGCATGATATAAGTAAATGGAAACAATGACAGAAGCAATGTTACATTGTGTTTCCCACCTGCAATCTGCTGTATATTTTCAGCATGAGTCTAACTCAGCGATTTAGATTCAAATCCATCTTACAACTGCACCCTTTGTGTTACTATTGTCACTGTATTATAATTATTTTAATACATCCATTTCTGATTGGATGTATTGTTCACACACGTGCTGGGGATTTCTAGTTTTGCGTCTTCTGTCAAGATCATTCGTGAAAGCACTGCATTGATCAATAGTGAATTATGGGCTGACGTTGACCAGGAATGAAGGTTTATGTAACTACTTCAGTGCTGTTTGACTCTTTGTGATGTGATGCTTTAAAATGAGGAGCTTGTTTATGTATAACGATACTATTAAGGATGTTGCTGTGTAACAATGTGGTAGTAGTGCTTTTGTAAATGCTCTGTAAAATAGCTGTATTACCCATAAGACATCTGAGCCTTCTGTAACGTAGCTAAAACGTGCTTATAGCTAAAATTACCTGAATACCTGTAAACCTCAATGCACATATGGCTGCTATTAATGAGCATTCACTGAGTGGTGCTGTCAGCTTAGGATATACTGTTTAGTTTAAAATTGTACAGTGTCTGCTTGAATATGATTTTGGCATTAAATATGATAGATGTTCTGTCCTGGAATGTGGCTTTGCAGTAATGAAGGTGGCAAACAGCATTATCTAAAACTGGCTGTTTCCCCCTCAAATTTTACATTTCAGAGCAGGTATGTGTAATTTGATGAAATTAATTGGATTATAGCTAAGACAGCTGATTTGTGACTGCAGATTAAGGCTTTGAATTCCAAGTAATATACAGCCAGCTGACTAACAAAAGGCTAAATCATTTTCCTTTTTTGCATTTTCAGTTAGTGTAGCATTTAAAATAGACTGCTAAAGGTGCCATTTGCAGTTTATTGAAAAGCAGCCTGAATCTTGGTTTTGGAGGGAGAGGTAAAGCAGTGCTAGAAATTGGCCTGAGGATAAAGTTGTTTGGGTTTCAGTGGTTTTTGTTTGCTTTTTGGGCTTGTGTTCAATGGATTGCAGTGCTTTTAAACAATATTTTCCTTTTAAACTGAGATCATCCCCATATAAGCTATAATCACTATCAATTAATTGGCTGTATGATGTGTTTTGTTGTAACAGAGCTTAAAGGAGTTGTACGTGCAGAGAACTAGTTGTTTAAAATCTGGTTATCTACTGAGTGATTGGGTTAAGTGTCTGAAGTAAGATGAAAGCTTTAGCGATAGTAAATTTCTAGGATTGGTGTGAGAGAACCATTTGGAATCTCAACAGGATTGGTTTGTGTGAACTTTATTTTTAAAATCCAGTTTGAAAGAATTTGGGAGGTCAGAATTTTTAAAAATGTGTTCATTAATTCTGTGTGGAATTTGAGATGCGCAAAATCAAAAAAATGTACACAGTAAATTTGATTAGCTTAAAAAATAACATTTTTGAATTGCACTTTGGCCATGTAACTAGGTTTGTTTTATTGAGGATTCAGTTTTTAAAAATTAAACTGTTCATTGTTTCAATGCATTATAAGCGGGTGGAGCAGTATAATTATCTTGTCTGTGGTTCAGACTCTGACAGTTTAAATGGTAGTGTCTGGAAGGTTGTTTTGGCTTTGACTGGGGGAGGGGCGGGAGGTAAATGTATTCACTCTTTTCCTGTTGCTTCAAATACTGCAGCAGTAATTCTCTTCCAGGTATCAAGTACTGACACTCTGTGAAGGGGACAGAGGGGTGTGGCGTATCTTGATTCACTGTTGAGTATAGCAAGACTCCAATGTCTGAGGGAAGATGTTCATTCAGTTGACAGTGCTGAAGGAGCAGACAGTCGATCAGAAAGCTTTGTTAAGGTTAGTGTTTATTAGTGACAGTGGCTGGAGTGAGCACTCTGACTTTCAAAGTCTTTCTGAAATTCATTCTAGTAACAGATCTTCTGCTTTTGTTTCCTGCTGATCGCAGTATTGGAGAGAGAACCAACATCACTTACCTCCTGCAGCTGAGATTAGTGACCCATCTTTACTGACAGTTAAATTGACAATGAAATGGCTGCTACCTTTCCAGGAACTGTGGGGCTTTCTCTTTGTCAGCTGTGATTTAAGCTGGAAAGCTGTGGAATGAAGTACTTGACCATTTTACGCGTGTGGGATGATCCTGGTGCCGATTTACTGAGAATATCTGGCCAGTTTTGCTTGCTTGAGTAAGTCAATGTGTGGCTGTGGTTGCAGTATCATTTCTTCTCTAATGAAGAGGCTGGGACGCTCAACCTGCTGTAAAGATCTTCTGTCTTGCAGCTTTACATCAGGACAACTGGAAATACTTTCCAATGGATTGTCTACCCAACCAAAGGTAACTGCATGAAAGTTCATTTAATCTCCGTAGTAATTTCCAATATAAAATAAAAATATTTTATAAGGAATACATTTCAGTGCTTGTCTGACCTTGCTTGTAGCTATCCAATATCATGTTTGGCCATGATCAGTCGAAAAGCAATGGAAATGTACTGCCTAATTGATTTTGTAATAGGATCAGCTGATTTACTGATCTTCCTTGCATGTTCTTCCTGCTGGAATTGTGCATCACCTTTTAAAGGATTCAGTGATTTGATACTACATTCATATTACTCGTGATATGTTAAGTTTCTGGAAGTTGAGACTGATTTTAATTTTGTGTGACCTACAGAATTTTCTTAACATATTTGGTTCGAATGTATGTCTGTGCAATGGACTCAGCTATTAATAACACAACACAATGATGATGTTAACTTAGCATTTGGTGGATAAATGTTTAATACATAGTATCTCAACATCTGTACTCAGATTTTTATGTGGGAATGACAGTGATGTTATCATTGCAGTCTGTTTTTTATGGAATACATCAGAAAGCAGCTTCTAGTGTCTGCCCATTCTAATTCAACTCAGAAAATACAAGTTATTCTAAAATGTCTTGCTCTTCCACAAGCTTTGCTACATTGGTGTTGTGCCTAGAAGCTCTACATCTAAATGCACAAAATATGAAGTTGTGGTACTCACAAACACCAGGAGGTTTAGGTTATCCAAGGAAGTGCAAATGAAATTTATGCGATTAAGTAAGTTTTTTATTTGCGATCAAACTACTTCTCGAGCACCGAATGGACCTTTTACATATGTAAAGCCTCCTGCCTCGATAGTCTTCTTGAAGATGGCACATAATTCCATGTAACTTGTTAACATCTCTATATTACCCAAACTGATTACTGAGGTTTAGCTTTAGAATCTTCAATTTCTTATTCCTCCTTGAATCACTGATTTAAAAAAAAACACTCCCTATATGTTAAACTACAGTAATTTTTTTTTGACTATCCCCCTGTCCTTTAACATATTAACATTAATACACATTTTTTAAACATTTGTCTGGAGCACTCTAAGTAAGTCACATCATTGTCAAATCAAAAACAAATCCAGTGTCAGTGAATCATTTTTTAATGGTTCACCAGAAATAGGAAACCCCTCATTTCCAGCAGTAAAATGTTGAAGCTTGGCATTTTTATCTGCTGTAGATTTCTTAGTTTGTTGAGTGATTTTCAAATGCTTTTTGGCCTGTTCTCATACTTTGGTTAATTTCCCCAGAAAACATTCATGTAGTTTGGATGCGTTTTTCTGAGCTTCACTTTACAAATTATTAAGTTAAGGGATCCTTTTATTTCATGCCTGTGTGAGTTCAACAAGATTCAATTCTGTGGACTCAGCAGGAGCATCCTTAATGGCAAATAGTAACCAAGGAATTCCAGAAAGGTGCATGGTCAGTGTGAAGGAGACTTCAGTGGAATGTGATGAATGTGCTGCTGGAAATTTGGTTAAAGTGGGGATTTGGTACAAAGAGAGACAAAAGAGCTTTAACTTAAGTTTACTGCAAGTAGACAATTCAACAGAATGAACGATGAGTAAGATAGAATAAAAGGTGTGGAATGAAAGGCCTATCAGCTGAGACAATTTGCAAATGACTCTTAAACTGCACTGTGACAAAAGAGCAGGGAAAGAAGCTGGTTGTGACTCGGACTGGTGAATAGTCTTCTTAATTTAAAAGATGTTCATTGTTTTTAGGTCTTTTCATTTCTTCCCTCTTTTAAAATAGCTTATCAAATATAACATTTTATGTTTTTATGTTAAAAGAAAGTGATGAGCAGGGAATCCAGAATGGCAGACAGTTGATGTATTGCTACTACAAAAAGTGGTAATTGCTGGTTAGCAGTCTGATCCAGAGAGAACACCTGTAGTAAATGTTTGCAATTTGAGGAACTATGGATTGAGTTGAGGAGTGAGAATCTGAGCTGCTGACATTGAGCCACATCAGAGAAATAGAAAGTTATCAGGGCACTTTACTCCAGAGAGTGAAGTCCCTCCAGCAAACCCCCACCCTAAGACTAGGTAAATAAAAATTGGCCTTGTCAGGGATAGAAGGGTGTGACTGCAGGTGAGGCCATTACAGAGATCAGCCCCAGCGTTTGTCCAACAGTTAAGAGGTTGTTGCAATGTGCAGATGTGTGGGGACTTCAGGAAGGATGAGCAAACTGACAGCGTCTTGGTACATGGCAACAGGAATGTAGTTGTGGTACGACACCATTTAGTTGGAGGAGTAGGTACTCTTCTCTGCAGATGAGTCGGAATCCTGAAGGTAGTGCTGCTTGCTTGGTGCCAAGGTTAAGGACCTCTCTGGGCTGGCCACAAATTCTGACTGGGAGGGGAGGGATTTTGTCCTTCGTGATGGCAGAAATAGCATTGATCGGGGTGGAAAGGAGTTCTGCTGAAATGTTTAGAGTTCTGAACCAAATTTAAATCACAACTTCTAAGGTGATAATCTCTGTAATACTACTGCAGCCACAGGCAAGTTAACAATAGAAGGCACCAATGTTATTCTGTAAATAATGAAGCTGCAAAAGGAGGCAAGGAAATAAATATAACTGTCAATAGAAAAAGTGCTAGGGAAACTAATGGGGCTAAAGTCTGATTGATTGATTGGTCTGCAACACTTGGATATTAATAGAGGAGCTATAGGGGTAGTGGATGCACAGGTGGTAATCTTTCAAGAAATCAATGGATTCTGGAAAAATCCCAGAAGATTGGAAAACTGTGAAAGTAACACCTTTATTTAAAAAAAGGAAGAAGACAAAAAAGAGAACTGCACACCAATTAGCTTAACATCTATTATTGGGAAAAATATTTGTCTATTGTAAAGTATCTCATACAGCATTTAGAGATACGTTCTAATATGGGGATAGATGCATTTTACAGGAATCAGTGTTGAGGCCATAATTAGTTTCAGATTAGAATGCAGATTTCTCCAGCTTCCTCATTTCCCCTCCCCCCACCTTATCTCAGTCCCAACCCTCGGACTCGGCACCGCCTTCTTGACCTGCAATCTTCTTCCTGACCCCTCCGCCCCCACCCCCTCTCCGGCCTATCACCCTCACCTTAACCTCCTTCCACCTATCGCATTCCCAATGCCCCTCCCCCAAGTCCCTCCTCCCTACCTTTTATCTTAGCCTGCTTGTCACACCCTCCTCATTCCTGAAGAAGGGCTTATGCCCGAAACGTCGATTCTCCTGCTCCTTGGATGCTGCCTGACCTGCTGCGCTTTTCCAGCAACACATTTTTCAGCTCTGATCTCCAGCATCTGCAGTCCTCACTTTCTCCCTCCGCCATAATTAGTTACCATATATTAATGACTTTGATGAGGAAAATGAATGTACTCTGGCCATGTCTATGGATAACACTGGAGAGGGATGCTGACGAGTTAGCTGAGTTGGCAAAATCTTGTCAGATGCAATATAATGTGGGAAATGTGAGGTTATGCACCTGGGCAGAAAGAATAGAGGAGCTGAATATTATTTAAATAAAGATTGCAGAAAGCTTTAGGAGTTCTCGTGCATAGATCACAAAAATCTAGCATGTAGTTTTCATTAGTAACAAGGAAGACAAATGCAATGTTGGCCTTTATTTCAAAGGGAATGAAGTATTAAAATAGGATTGTCTGTCTAAAACAATGCAAGGCATTTGCTGGATCACAGTTGAGATATTGAGCAAGTTTGGGCCACCTTATCTAAAGAAAAATAGATTTTTAATTAGCAAGAAAATTGAGGGTTATAAGAAAAGGCAGGAAAGTGCAGTTGAGAATGACCGGATCAACCATACTGTTATTGAATGGTGGAGGGATCAGACTTGATTGGCTGGATGAATGGCCCACCTCTGCTACTACATGGTCTTCTCGTCCTTCATGCCAATCATTACGGCATTCGTTAAAACTGGCTCTAATCTTTCAGGACGCCATCTTACCAAAGCTCCTCATATAAGATTGTTTGATTTATAAGATGTTAATTATTTGCTGAATGTTTGAAATACTTGAACCTTAGTCTGATTATTCCTTAGGATTATCCTTATCTTGTAAAAACAAATAAGCTAACTGTTCCACTACCATATTCGTTCTAATTTTCCAAATTGCTAACGGCACTGCCTCAGGAAATCTTGTTGAAATGGTGGTTAGCACTGCTGCCTCACAGCGCCAGGGACCCGGGTTCAATTTCCGCCTTGGGCAACTGTCTGTGTGGAGTTTGCACATTCTCTCTGTGTCTGCGTGGGTTTCCTCCGGGTGCTCCGGTTTCCTCCCACAGTCCAAAAGATATGCAGGTTAGGTAAATTGGCCATGCTAAATTTCCCGTAATGTTAAGTGTAGGGGAATGGGTCTGGGTGGCCTGCTCTTCGGAGGGTCGGTGTGGGATTGTTGGGCCGAAGGGCCTGTTTCTACATTAAGGAATTTAATCTAATCTAATATTGTTAAAAGATACTAATTCCCACTTCTCTCTTTGTGTGGGGGCCTTACAGAATCTATTAAGCTACTGGTAAATGATTCTTCAAAGTGGGTATTGGAATGAAAAGCCCAGGTTTAATTGATGCTTGGAGTTTTTTCATCGTCTGATGTGTGACATATCTGGCAAAATTTCACTTTGTCTTTATGTAATCCTGGCCAATAAAAGAATTCCAGTATTTAAGCCTGTGTTTTCTGAATACTTCAGTAACCTGTGAAATCTTTTTTTTAACCAGAATTGTACCACCACCTGATGAACTCCTGCCCATTCCTCATCTGATATGAGGTGCTCTCAATCTGCTAATTAGCTCTTTGTCCTTAAAATATTAACACTTCAATTATTTTTGACATTATGGAATATCACATTTGATAGGTCTTCCAATTCCAGATCTGTCTCTTACATTTATATGAAAGAAGATGGACTAAATATGTCAGCCTCATTCTCTTTTACATTCCTCCTGACTTTCAATATTACCTTTTTGCAAAACAAAAATTCAAATATAATGTCAGATAATTGAATGTCCACATTCTCCCCTTTTCAGTATAGGTGTTTTTCCCTCCCGTCAAATTGTATGGACTAGAGATCTAATCACAACAGTCTGAAAACAATCCACGATTTTCCTCCTGAAGCATGTGATTCTACTGCTCCCACTGTTTGTTCCTCAGTGAAGTAATGTTTTTGAACCAACCTCCTCATTTCCCAGGATAAAAATCCATTCCTTTTATGGGAATTTTATATACAACTATAATTGAACCACGTCTTCTCCACTCACTAAGTTACTCCTTAATCTAACTCTTTATAACAGAATCTGTTTCTAACCTCCTAATTAAAATTTTCTCATTCATCAGCTCTTCTTGAAGAAGACTAGATTACCAGTCAATATTAGTGATTTGCTCCACAGTGTCTCTAGATTAGATTAGATTCCCTACAATGCGGAAACAGGCCCTTCGGCCCAACAAGTCCACACCGACCCTCCGAAGAGTGACCCACCCAGACCCATTCACAGTGGCACAGTGGTTAGCACTGCTGCCTCACAGCGCCAGAGACCTGGGTTCAATTCCCGCCTCAGGCACCTGCCTGTGTGGAGTTTGCACATTCTCCCCGTGTCTGCGTGGGTTTCCTCCGGGTGCTCCGGTTTCCTCCCACAATCCAAAAATGTGCAGGTTAGGTGAATTGACCATGCTAAATTGCCCGTAGTGTTAGGTAAGGGGTAAATGTAGGGGTATGGTTGGGTTGCGCTTCGGCGGGTCAGTGTGGACTTGTTGGGCCGAAGGGCCTGTTTCCACACTAAGTAATCTAGAATACTCCCTACTAATGCGTCTATCACTACGGGCAATTTAGCATGGCCAATTCACCTGACCCGCACATCTTTGGACTGTGTGAGGAAACCAGAGCACCCGGAGGAAACCCACGCCGACACGGGGAGAATGTGCAAACTCCACACAGACAGTCACCCGAGGCTGGAATCGAACCCGGGTCCCTGCCGCAATGCTAATCATTGTGCCACCCATAATCTTTGGTTTGCCCCCTTATTTAGGGGGGTAAGGAAATGCCTCTGTTGATAAACAAAATACTTAACTCTTTCCACAATCGGTTTACCTCGTGCATCAGAAGAGTAAAGGAATACTACTTTCTTCAAGACAAAATAGCCAGGGCCTTTAGTAGTCTGACTGTGTTTTTGTCTTTAGTGGTAATTGAAAAATTCTTCGTACATTGAGGGAACTTTTTTTATCTCTACTACTGTTATGGATTTAATGCCTTTCTAATTCTCAGACATTCTATTCTTCCAATTTCTTTGTTGATTCCCATGAGACTATATCACTGTGTCATGATTGCAGTAAGGTCAGCCAACTAGTTCTCGAGTTCCCTGATTTGAACCAGGTTAACAGCGTCATTCAGGGAGCCCTGGCTCAGGTAAAAGGTTTAAATGTTAGGATAGTAATATTATGGTGCCTGACTGTACGAGGCAGTAGTCAAGATTAGTAGTGCTGGAAAAGCACAGCAAGTCAGGCAGGATTCCTGATTTGGGCTTTTGCCCCAAATATTGATTTTTTTTTTCCCCGCTCCTCAGATGCTGCCTGACCTGCTGTGCTTTTCCAGCACCACTCTAATCTTGACTCTGATCTCCAGCATCTGCAGTAACCAATTCTGCCTGTATGAGGCAGTATTATAGTCAAGTGTACATGACTCCATGATAGTTCATGTGTAAGTAAAGGGGGACTTGTTGGCATATCGGCCTCTTTGGAATTATTTCAGTGGTGACAAGAGTAAAGCACAACCCTGAAGAAACTCATTTGCAACAGTTGTCTTTGAGTTGGGGGTGAACACTTTCTTATTGTGCCTTTCTTTGGGAGTTTGACTCTGCCACCGAGGACTGGATACTGTGCATGCAAAGAATTAGGTTTTTTTTCTGGGCTACCAACATTGTAATAGATGAAAGACTACCAGTAATTCACCTGACAACCTGTGGAACTACAACGTTTTCTGTCATTAGGGCCCTAACTGAGCCTGAGGCACCAGATACTAAAACCTTTCGAGAATTTACTGACGTAGTTAAGGAAAATTATGACCTTAAGCCGTCTGTAATTTTGAGACTTGCTTTTACTTGGTTAATCGAGAACCTGGGGAATCTGTGTCAGGGGTTTTGATAAGGTTAAGACGACTGGCAAAAACCTGTGAATTTGGTTTAACCCTTAATGAGATATTTAGAGGCGTCCAGGGTATGCAGAATTAATGATGTAACTATGCAAAAACGTCTGCTAGCTGAAGCCCAACCGGACTTCAAACAGGTGCTACAACTGGCTTTATAAATGGAAAAGGCGGTAAATGCAACGTCGTGGAAAGATATTCCAATGAAAGTGCACACTCTTGCCAGTCAGACTGCATTTGGGGCGCATCACTTGAATGCAGGCAATTGCATAGTCTTGCTCAGAACATATCCAGATCGGAGGGACTTTAGGTTGGCCCACAGCAAAACCACCAAACAAATCCAAGCCTTGGCCAAATAGTTAAAACTTTCTTTAGGATTCTGGCTGGCAGGCATTGTAATTGTTGATGGTATGCAGACCTGACAGCAAAAGTGTCTTATTAGACCTAAATTTAGTAAGATAAATCATATGCCTCTAGCATTCCTTCGTACCCTGAAAAGTCCATCTGCGTCAGGTTTGGAACACTTAACTTGCTTGGTAACATCAAAATCAGAACCGATCAACATCTGGTTAAATGGCTAACTGTTTCTAATGGAGATTGATATAAGTGCAGCTGTTTCAATGATCGCAGATCCAGTTAAAAAAATTCACTCTGCACTCCAGCCTTTAATTTTGTGCAAGGTTAAAGACCCATACCAGAGAAACTTTACAGATTAAAGGTACAACTTCGGTTCAGGTCTCATGAAAGGCAGCTGGTTCAGTTACCAGTGATTGTAGTAAAAGGCTCGAGCTCATGTTAGATGGAACAAATTGGTTGTAAAAGATTCACCTAGATTGGCTCAACATCTTCAATTAGAAAATAGCTGCCTGCATGAAGTCCTAATTAAATACCTGGAAGGTTGAGGGACTATCAGGGAAGCCAAGGCCACTTTGACTAGGAAGCAATGCTGCAGTTCTGCAAGACCCACCTAGTACCATTCGCCTTACAGGCCAAAGTAGAAGCAGAAACCAGAAGGCTGGAAAGTGGAGGAATCATCAAACTAATCCAGTCCATGGAATTGGCAGCACAAGTTGTACAGATTGTTTTTAAAACGCGATTTCTTCAGTTCACTTTTGTGGGGATTCCAAACAAATGGTATACATTTTTTGAACTGATGAATAGCCAATCCATCGAATATGAAATTTATACACAAAAGTGGTAGGAAGTCTATCCTTAATGAAACTGGACATTGCTTATTTGCATTTGTGTTTAGACCAGGATTCCCAGAAGCATGCTATAATTAATACCCATAAGCTCTTTTATATGAGACTGCTATTTGGAGTATCGTCAGCCTGTTTGGTTTTTCAGCGGATGATGGAGAACATTTGCAAGGTCTGCTTTAAGTTGCCTTAAGGAGAAAGTGAGGACTGCAGATGCTGGAGATCAGAGCTGAAAATGTGTTGCTGGAATAGCGCAGCAGGTCAGACAGCATCCAGGGAGCAGGAGAATCGACGTTTCGGGCATGAGCCCTTCAGGAATGAGAAAAGTGTGCCAAGCAGGCTAAGATAAAAGGTAGGGAGGAGGGACTTGGGGGAGGGGCGTTGGAAATGCGATAGGTGGAAGGAGGTTAAGGTGAGGGTGATAGGCCGGAGAGGGGGTGGGGGCAGAGAGGTCAGGAAGAAGATTGCAGGTTAGGAAGGTGGTGCTGAGTTCGAGGGTTGGGACTAAGATAAGGTGGGGGAAGGCAAAATGAGGAAACTGGAGAACTGAGTTCATCCCTTGTGGTTGGAAGGTTCCTAGGCAGAAGATGAGGCACTCTTCCTCCAGCCGTCATTTTGCCATGGTCTGGCGATGGAGGAGTCCAAGGACCTGCATGTCCTTGGTGGAGTGGGAGAGGGAGTTGAAGTGTTGAGCCACGGGGTGGTTGGGTTGGTTGGTCCGGGTGTCCCAGAGGTGTTCTCTGAAACATTCCGCAAGTAGGCGGCCTGTCTCCCCAATATAGAGGAGGCCACATCGGGTGCAGCGGATGCAGTAAATGATGTGCGTGGAGGTGTAGGTGAATTTGTGGAGGATACGGAAGGATCCCTTGGTGCCTTGGAGAGAAGTAAGGGGGGAGGTGTGGGCACAAGTTTTGCATTTCTTGCGGTTGCAGGGGAAGGTGCCGGGAGTGGATGTTGGGTTGGTGGAGGGTGTGGACCTGACGAGGGAGTCACGGAGGGAGTGGTCTTTTCGGAACGCTGATAGGGGAGGGGAGGGAAATATATTCCTGGTGGTGGAGTCCGTTTGGAGGTGGCGGAAATGACGATGGATGTTACGATGTATATGGAGGTTGGTGGGGTGGTAGGTGAGGACCAGTGGGGTTCTGTCCTGACAGAATCAACAAGACTGGGTTACGCTCTTTAGAAAATGAAGTGAGGGTGATCAGAGGTGCTCAGGCTCCCGTGTCTGTCCAGGAGCTTAGGACATGTCTTTGGCTAGTAAAGTTTTATGGAAAGTTCAAACATCCTGACACTTTTCATCAACTCTTCAGTGAGCATCAGCCTTTGAAAAGATCTCAGACAATCCCTATCTATCCTCGAATGTGTTGGCACATTATGATCCCAGGGAAGAATTGGAGTGCATCTAGGAAGATTAACAAACGGTGAAATTCATGACTGATCTTGGAACCTATTTTGGAGAGGTCACAGCACAGAAACAGATAATTTGAATAGTTTGAAGTGTGGCATTACTGTAAGTCTGCATTATTGATTGTTTTATTGAGATATGTCTCTCAATTAAACTTAAAAATATAAGCCGTAAGTATTAAATTAGCTTGGAACAGTGTATTGTAGAGGAATAAAAGAGTGCTATTTTCTGGGTCTGCAGTTTGGAAGAAGCGAAAATGAGCTTGAGTAGAGTGATGTGCTCTTCTTGTCCGATGTGGGAGTTTAGGGAGAGTTTATGTGTCATTAAGGATTATATCTGCAATAAATGCTGTTGGTTATGAATCCTAACTGATCAAATGGATTGATTGGAGTGACAGTTAGCGGGAATGAGGAATTTACAAGAGCAAGGGGGTGTGATGGATGGCCATTATAAGAAGGGAGAAAAGTCACAGATCCAGTCATATAGATGGGTTAGCTCCAGGAAAGGTAAGAGAGGTAGACATGTAGTACAGAAGTCCTCTGTGGCTATCCCCGTGTCAAACAAGTATGTTGTTTTGGAAAACATAGGGGGTGATGGGTTCTCACGGGAATGTAGCACGATCAACCAAGTTTCTGATATTGAGACTGGCTCTAATGCAGTGAGAGGTAAGTTGGGTTCCAAGAGATCGATTGTGTTAGGGGATTCTCTAGTCTGAGGCACAGACAGATGTTTCTGTGGCCAGCAGCGAAAAATCAGAATGGTTTTGCCTCCCTGGTGCCAGGGTCAAGGATGTCTCCGAGAGGCTGCAGAATATTCTCAAGGGGGAGAGGGCCCAGCAGGAAGTCATTGTGCACATCGGAACCAACGACATAGGAAGGGAAAAGGATGAGATTCTGAAGGGAGAATATAGAGAGTTAGGCAGGAATTTAAAATGGAAGTCCTCGTGTAGTAATATCTGGATTACTCTTGGTGCTACAAGCTAGTGAGGTGAGGAATAGGAGGACAGAGCAGATGAATGCATGGCTGAGGAGCTGGTGTATGGGAGAAAGATTCACAGTTTTGATTATTGGAATCTCTTCTGGGGTAGAAGTGACCTGTACGAGAAGGATGGATTGCATCTGAATTGGAAGGCAGGCAGATGAACTCCGGGCATGATTAAGAATATGGGACTGGGATATCATAGCAATTACAGAAAAATGGCTCAGAGATGGCAGCTTAATGTTCCAGGATACCAATGCTACAGGAAGGACCGAAAGGGAGGCAAGAGAGGAGGGGGAGTGGTGTTTTTGATGAGAATAGCATTACAACTGTACTGTGGGAGGATATTCCCGGAAGTGGATCTAGGGAAGTTATTTGGATGGAACTGAGAAATAAGAAAGGGATGATCACCTGATTGAATTGTATTATAGACCCCCTAATAATCAGAGGGAAATTGAGAAACAAATTTGTAAGGAGATTTCAGTTATCTGTAAGAATTATAGGGTGCTAATGATAAGGAATTTTAACTTTTCAAGCATAGACTGGGACTGCCATAGTGTTAAGGGTTTAGACCGGAGAGGAATTTAAGTGTGTAAGAGAAAATTTTCTTATTGAGTATGTGGATGTACCTACTAGAGAAGGTGCAAACCTTGACCACTTCTTGGGAAATAAGGCAGGGCAGGTGACTGAGGTGTCAGTGGGGGTGAGCTTTTGGGCCAGTGACCAGAATTCTGAGTTTTAAAACAGTGATGGAAAAGGATAGACCAGATCTAAAAGTTGAAGTTCTAAATTGGAGGAAGGCTGTTTTTGATGGTATTGTGCAAGAACTTTCAAAAGCTGACTGGGAACAGATGAAGGGACGGCTGGAAAATGGGAAGCCTTCAGAAATGTGATAACGAGTCCAGAGACAGTATATTCCAGTTAGGGTAAAACAAAGGCTGGTAGGTGTAGGGAATGCTGGATGACTAAAGAAATTGAGGATTTGGCTAAGAAAAAGGAGAAGCATATGTCTGGTATAGGCAGGATAGATTGAGCAAATCCTTAGATTATAAAGGCAGTAGGAGTTTACTCGGGGGAAATCAGGAGGGCAAAAAGGGGATCTGAGATAGCTTTGGTAAATAGGGTGAAGGAGATTCCAAAGGGTTTTGCCAAATACATTAAGGACAAAAGGGTAACTAGGGAGAGAATAGGGCCCCTCAAAGATTAGCAAGATGGCCTTTGTGTGGAGCTGCAGGAGATACTGAACGAGTATTTTGCATCAGTATTTACAGTGGAAAAGGACGTGGATGATGCAGAATGTAGGGAAATAGATGGTGACATCTTGTAAAATGACCATATTACAGAGGGGGAAGTTCTAGATGCCTTGAAATGCATAAAAGTGGATAAGTCCCCAGGACCTGATCAGGTGTACCCTAGAACTCTGTGGGAAGCTAGGGAAGTGATTGCTGGACCTCTTGCTGAGATATTTGTATCATCGATAGTCACAGGTGAGGTGCCAGAAGATTGGGAGGTTGGCTAACGTGGTGCCACTGTTTAAGAAAGGTGAGAAGGACAAGCCAGGGAACTACAGATCAGTGAGCCTAATGTCAGTAGTGGACAAGTTGTTGGAGGGAATCCTGAGGGACAGGAAAGGCAAGGACTGATTAGGGATAGTCAACATGGCTTTGTGCATGGGAAATCATGTCTCACAAACTTGATTGAGTTTTTTGAAGAAGTAACAAAGAGGATTGATGAGGGGAGAAGGGAAGAGTGGTAGACGTGATCTATATGGACTTAAGTAAGGCATTTGACAAAGTTCCCCATGGGAGACTGATTAGCAAGGTTAGATCTCATGGAATACAGGGAGAACTAGCCTTGGATACAGAACTGGCTCAAAGGGAGAAGACAGAGGGTGGTGGTGGAGGATTGTTTTTCAGACTGGAGGCCTGTGACTAGTGGAGAGCAACAAGGATTGGTGCTGGGTCCACTACTTTTCGTCATTTACATAAGTGATTTGGATGTGAACATAGGAGGTATAGTTAGTAAGTTTGCAGCTGACACCAAAATTGGAGCTGTCGTGGACAGTGAAGAGGGTTACCTCAGATTACAATAGGATCTTGATCAGATGGGCCAATGGGCGGAGATGTGGCGGATGGAGTTTAATTTAGATAAATGTGAGGTGCTGAATTTTGGGAAATCAAACCTTAGCAAGACTTATACACTTAATGGTAAGGTCCTCGGGAGTTTTGCTGAACAAAGTTACTGATAAAGGAAAGCATACCTAATGCCTTCTTCACTGTCCTATCTACCTGTGACTCCACTTTCAACGAGCTATGAACCTGCACTCCAAAGTCTAAGTATTGGGTACAGGAGTTGGGAGGTCATGTTGCGGCTGTACAGGACATTGGTTAGGCCACTTTTGGAATATTGTGTGCAATTATGGTCTCCTTCCTATCGGAAGGATGTTGTGAAACTTGAAAGGGTTCAGAAAAGATTTACAAGGATGTTGCTGGGGTTGGAGGATTTGAGCTATAGGGAGAGTTTGAATAGACTTGGGCTGTTTTCCCTGGAGCATTGGAGGCTGAGGGGTGACCTTTTCGAGGTTTATAAAATCATGAGGGGTGTGGATAGGATAAGTAGTAGGGTCTTTTCCCTGTGGTGGGGGGGGGGGAGGAAGAGTCCAGAAATAGAGGGCACAGGTTTAGGGTGAGAGGGGAAAGATGTAAAAGAGACTTAAAGGGCAGCCTTTTCACGCAGAGGGTGGTACGTGTGTGGAATGAGCTGCCAGAGGAAGTGTGGAGGCATCTGGATAGGAATGTGAATAGGAAGGGTTTGGAAGGATATGGGCCGGGTGCTGGCAGGTGGGACTAGATTGGGTTGGGATATCTGCTTGGCATGGACGAGTTGGACCGACAGGTCTGTTTCTGTGTTGTACATCTCTGACTCTCTGACCTGGTATTGATATGTGATGTCTTCCTGTATGGCATCCTGGTGGTATTAGCTCATAAGTGGCCCAGTGGAGAGGAATGCCCAGAGGCTTATGCATCCAGGACTTAGGGGATATTTACACCCTGCATTAGCCTGATAGAGAGAGAGAGAGAGAAACATTGGTCATATTTGGAATCGAAGTTTCTCCAGTACCTTTTTATGGATGAAAATTGGTGATAGTCATAGACTACAAACCCCTCTTTTGTCTGCTTAAAGAGCACAGCCATTGCCACCCATAGCTTCAGGCTACCTTCAGCGGTTGGATTGAATACTGAGTGCTTATAGTTATAACGTCTTGTCTAGCACCTATTACAATTCAGCACTCCTTCAGTTCCACCACAGTTATTGCATGTAATATTGTGCCAAATTTCGATTGGGTCTTGAATCCCCAGGCCCTCTGATTCAAAATCAAGAATGCTGCCAAATGAGTTGCATCCTAAGGCCACAGATGCCAAGATGATTGTTTTGGAGCAGAATGAGTTAAGAGTTTTATATATTGTGAAAACCTGATATAAACAAGTATTGAGGTCCAAAACACAAAACCATATAATAGCTGGTCTGTTACAACTGAAACACTGCAATTGGTATCAAAGCATTTTACCCAGGTGTTGGGAAGCCCTGTACCACTAAAGGCACTCTCAACTCCCAATGACTCTCCTTCATTACCCAGGTCCAGAAGTGGACCTCCTTCAGCACTAGGCGTCTGGTCCCCTCCATGCTCCCAGTGGCAGTTCAAGGCTTCTTACTGGTGGACGTGGCGTGCTCTGAAGTACTCCCTCTCTCCTGATGGCTGATCAGGAAGGAGGGCCATTTGGAATGAGGTCAGCTGATTCAGCTTCTGACATATTTGATTAGTTTTAGTTGCAGGAGCACACAAAATTTGATTACTGCATCAACTTAGCCCAACCAGGATTAAACTTTTATGAATAATGAACATAATTTAACTGTTTTAATAAGAATTTCCTTTTTTAAATAAACAAAATGAAGACTTATTAAATAAGGGAGCCATAATGTTCCTGCACTCAAGCTATTGCACAGCATACACATCCAGTTTATATCTGACATGTTTTGCATGTTTTCTTCAATCAAGCCGACTTGATAAAATAGGAGAAACTGTTTTCAGTGGGAGCATTGATAACCAGAGGATAGATTTAAATTAATTGATATTGCACAAATTGTGATAACCTTTTCATTTTCATAAGGGAGTTAAATCCTTGGTGGAAGAAAAGGCTATGGGGAAAGTGTAGTGATTGTAACGAGGTCAGTCTCCTAGACCTTCAGTTACCAAATTGAATCAGATTAACATCCCTAATCAGGGAACCCTGGCTGGGATAAAATGACTCTGAAGGAGGCAGTACTAAAGTCAAGGCCTGTTCGTGTTAATAAAGATGACTTGGTGATGGGATACAGCCTCAAATTATTTCAGTGGTGTTGTGACTGGGATTAATGATGTAACTGTACAAAAATGCCAGCTAGCTGAAGCTCAGCTGGACTTCAGACAGGCACTACAATGTTATAATGGGAAATACGGCAGTGGAGCATATGAGTTGTAGGGTATTCCGATGGAAGTGGACATCCTCACCAGTGCGACTGAGTTTGAGGAAAACCACTTGAGTGCAGATAATTACATAACATCACTAAGAACATATCTATCAGAAGGCCTGGAGGTCAGCCAATAGCAAAACCCCAAAACAAAGGCTCAGCCAAACGGTTAAAATTTTCTTCAGGGTGCATACCATCAAGCCATTGTAGTTGCTGCCGGTATGCAGACTCAAAACAGCTAAAGAGTCCTACTAGGTGTAAATTGAGTAAGGTGACTCTCAAGCCTGTATCCAGAAGAGTTCATACCACAGAAAGTCCACTTACATCTGGTTTATAACAGTTAAATTGTTTAGCAACAGAAAGATCAGAGCCAATCAAGGTAAATATCTGGTTAACGGCCATCTGGGTTGAACAAAAGTCAATACTGGCACAGTTATTTCAGTGATCGCAGAACCAGTGTTTAACAAATTTCCCTCTGGACTCTAGCCCTAAACTTTGCGCAAGACCTTGGCTAGGCTGACTACCTATACTGGGGAACCTTTTACAGATTAAGGGTACAACTTTGATTCCAGTCTGTTTTGAGAAGCAGTTGGTTTAGTTACCACTAATTTGTAGTAAAAGGCGCAGGACCTGGCTTGATGGGACAAAAGTGGTTGTGAGAGATTCACAATAGCAGATATGCAACTAGTACCGCCAAGGAAGAGTCTGTCATGATATTAAATTTTCTGGACACACTACCAGTTATAGCTGACAATATCAAACTTTGAATGCTGAAAGGTCCAGTCCTTTCAAAACAAACAACTGGCGGTGATGGGGTAAAGCAAAAGGCCGTCACAACCGATATTGAAACCTTTTTGGACCTGGAAAGACCAACTCACAGCAGAGGACAGCGTATTGTTATTGAGAGCAAGAGTGATTGCCCCATGCGAAAGCTGCCACTGCCTGAACTAAAAAGGGGAGTGTCAGAGATACTGCTATTCTGATAGCTGACTCTGAGGCAGTACTGGAGTCAAGGAACATATTTATAAATAAATAAACATTGACTTGGTGATGGGATACTGGCCCCTCGAGTTATTTCAGAAAGGTGAGGAGAATTTGGCTAATTGGATAAATATTTGAAAGATGCAACATAAGCACAACAGGCTATGTGGTTGTTGCTTGTCTGGAATGACTCTCTTCATCACTTGCAGCAGAAGGACTATTCCAAGCAGTATGACTAGGATGATTCAATGTTAATTATTTTAAAAAAACATTGAATTTGATACAATGGAAAAAAAACTCCTTTATTTCACTAAATCCTAATATTTTTGACAGCAAATATATCTTAAGATCGTGCTAACATTAATTGATATCAGTTTTGTTTTAGAAGATAAATTAAAGTTTGGGAAATGAAATATTCACAAATGAGGCTTGTTCTTTTTTTCTAAAGGGAACTAATTTAAATATCATAGGGATCAGTAATACAAAAACTGGTCTCTGAAAAGCAAAACGTTTCAATCAGGAATGACTGAACGATGCAGCGCAGGAATTAATTTAAGAGAATGTTAGCCTTGAATTAGGAACTGTAATTTCTTTAGGGGCAAACAGTAGTCTCGTTAGAAGAATGCCTTCAAATTGTGTTTTTTTTTGTCTCCTGAATGAATTCTGTATAGAATCATACAACATGGAAACAGACCCTTCAGTCGAACCAGTCCACTTAGACCATGTTCCCAAACTAAACTAGTCCCACCTACCTGCGCTTGACCCATATCCCTTCAAACCTTTCCTATTCATAAACTTATCCAAATATCTCTTAAACATTGCAACTGTATCTGCATCCACCACTTCCTCTGGCAGTTCATTTCACACATGAACCACTGTTCTTTTTTCAAAAAGAAGTTGCCCCTCATGTCCTTTTTAAATTCTTCTCTGACCTGCTTTAAACTAGCTTTGGTCTAAAAATCTGGATCTTGCAAGATGTTGAACCAAATCTGCCTGCCCAATTTAAAATTGGATATCTGAAAAGCATAATACCAGCTTGTGCAAGAACAAAGTTTGAAATAAAAACTATTAATTTAAAAGGAAAAAAATTAACTTTTATCTTGGTTAGAAAATGTATTTGTGCCAGGATTTGAAGTCTTTTGAGAAAGCAGCTTGAGACATCATACTCATTGAGATAGTCATTTTGTCTCCATTGAATACCTTTGCTGCTTCCTCCCTTCCTACTTCAGTTGACCCTCATTTGTTGCCTACTTTAGCCAGAACCACAACTTCTTCCATTTACCCATTCATTTTTCTGTACCTTTTTCTCATCTTTAAGATCCATTCATTGCTGCCTTGATATCCTTTCCAGTCAACTCCTCAGCACTCGAACTCTTCTTCATGATTTAAGACTGATTTGATTGACATTGTTAGTGGTTTCCTTAACATAAGAAATGCCTCTCTTCTCCTATCAACCACTATGAAAAGTACTGGCATTGCATAACACCCATCTTGACACCAGTTTGTTTTCTATAATGACTCATCATTTCCATCTCTTTCTACTCTTACCTCTCTGTCCCTCCTGCCCCCAAAAGCCAAAATACAAAATAGGCCTCTTTTTAAAAAAAAAGGCAGTCTGTCATCTACTTTAGAAACTATAATTAACCTTTTCTTCCCAAATGTAACCTACAGTTACAGATAATTTTCTTGGTGACTGGTGCACTGTCCTTTCTTGACTCTTCTGCAATATTCAATTCGGTTGTCCTAGTGTTTGTTGTTTTCTTTGTCTTGTTACTAGGACTGAACTGTCTTTGTGTATATCTGAATGCAGTTGGTACAACATCTAACCTGTGCTGTAACTTTGTCACGTGTTCTACTTTCTCTTGCTGTTGTCCATCACTACTATCCTTTACATAAACCCTTGTTCTCTTTCTGCTTGTTCCATCTTGTAAAATCTGTTATGTCGCCAAGTAGATGAAAGGGAGTCTGCACAGGATGTCCTATTTAATAATTCTTCAAACAGAAGAATAATTGGAATCTGCTGGCCAACGCAACCCTTTAGCAATGCTGGAACTGATCAGAATACTGCCAACAATGCCACCTCTGCAACCACTGTTGAAAACACTGCTTTCTTGAATGTTCCGAGAACATCATTTCTATCCCTGCTGTTGCCACTGAGTGCACCACTTCTGCCCCGCAAATACCACCGTGCACATCACTTCCTCCGATTACATTGCTTACATCACCTATGATCACATGACCACCTCCACTCCAGATTCAACACCGGCCCAAGCCCTGTTGGCTATTCACCATCTCTTCCTCCCCCCCCACGGCGGCCACCTCACTGAGGATGAATGAACCATCCTCAATAAAGGTCTTACCTTCATCCCACTACGTCACTGTGTCAACAAATTTTGCTCGCACCACGATATTGAACTCTTATGCCTCTGCCTACTTTTTTGATGGCGACTGCCCCCCACCCTCTGAAGACCCCTTCTGCCTCCAACTGTTGCTGTGACATTGACTGCCTTAACATGTCCAGCCCCTCAGCCACTCCAACCTTTCACCCTCACAACATGCAACTGTCCTCTTCCTCTGCTTCAACCCCAACCTCACCATTAAACCAGCTGACAAGGGTGCTGCAGTGGTAGTATGGTGCACCAATCTCAACTTCACCGAAGCCAGATGCTAACTCACTGACACCACCACCTATTGCCCCCTCGACCATGACTCCACCTCTCATCACCAAACCATCAACTCCCAGACATGAGTCTTCGAGATGTACAGCACGGAAACAGATCCCAGATGTCCTTCTATTTCAAGGACCACAATTTCTCCTCCCACGTGATCAATGATGTCCTCTCTCTTTGTTGCTGAGAACAGTATCTGTTCTCCTAACTCTGTTATCCCCTATTACTACAACACTTCTCTTTTCTCACTCCACCTAAATGACACTCTGGACCTTAGTGCTATGGTCACTTCACTTATCCTCCCGTAGTTTGTCTTTGGCCTCTACGAAAGGAAGAGCCTCTTACCTATTGTATAAGGAACCTGGCTGAGGCTCCTTTTAAAGCTAAATTCTGGATTTTCATATTTTCCCCACTTGGAATCTCACTCCTCTCTCTATGACCATGGGCAAACTTTGATGTAGTTAATCAATTATAGAGAATAGACTGGGGTGGGTAATTGGCCAGGTTGGAGATGTCCTGCTTTCTATATACAGCATATGCCTGGGCAGCTTTCCATGCTTTCTGAAAGATGGCAATGTCCCAATCTCTCTTCCTGAATATTGTCATGTCTGCAGCTCATTAAGTCTGAGCCAAAGTTACTAGAGCAGCCAATACTTGCTGCAGATGTGGTCACTATGGAGTGCACTGGTGTCCACCAGCTCCCACACCACTCCTAATGCAGCTGTAACACACCACTCCATCCAGCCATTTCCATTTGAATGTTTAAAAAATAATTCATCTTTAAAATATTTAACTCCACTGTAATAACAACTCCTGATTTAAACCATTGGCCATTCGAAAGACACAAAATACCAATCATAATGGTTTTCCTGTCACAGTTAGCTCTTTTCAGGAAGACACAAGTTGAAAAGGATTTCTGGGGCCAGTTATTATCTCCCACCATCTCTCCCCTGCTTTTGCAGATTCACTGTTCTCTTTGGGCTGCTGACCTGCTCTCTGATTTGAAAAGCTGCCGCTCCCCTGGCCAAGCTGTTGCATACAGTTACAATACTGACATCTTCCGGATAATGTGGAAAGCTTCCCAGGTACGTCCTCTATATAAAAAAGCAGGGCAACATCAACTCTGTCAATTACTACCCCATCAGTCTATTGTTGATAATTAGTAAAGTGATGGAAGGTGTCATCAACAATGCTCTCAAGCAGCACCAGCTCAGCAATATCCTTCTCCTTGATGCCCAGTTTGGGTTCTGCCAGGGCTACTCAGTTCCTGACCTCCTTACACCCATGGTTCAAACATGAACAAAAGAGCTGAATTCCAGAGGTGATGTGAGAGTGACAGCCCTTGATATTTGACAGAGTATGGCATCAAAGAACCTTAGCAAAACTGGAATCAATGGGTATCGGAGGCAAACTGTCCACTGATTGGAGTCATACCTAGCTCATATGAAGATGGTCATAGTTGTTTGGAGGTCAGTTGTCTTAGCTCCAGGGCATCTCTGCAGGAGTTGCTCAGGATAGTATCCTTGGCCCAACTGTTGTTAGCTGCTTCATCAACAATCTTCCCTCCATCGTAAAGTCAGAAGTGTGAATGTTAGCTGATGAATACACAACGTTCAGCACCATTCATGACTCAGTTACTGAAACAGTTCATATTCAAATGCAACAAGATCTGGACAATACCTAGCTTGAATGACAAGTGGCAAAGAACATTTGTGCGACACAAATGCTAGGCTTTGGCCAACACCAACAAGAGGCAATCTAACCACTGCCCCTTGATATTCAATAGTGTTGCCATCACTGAATTCCCCCATTATCAACATCCTGGGGAGGGTTACCATTGACCAGAAGCTCAACTGAACTCTCCACATAAATACAGTTGCTACAAGAGGAGGTCAGAGGTTGGGAGTACTGGGGTGAGTAACTCACCTCCTGACTATCCAAAACCTATCCATCATCCACAAGTCAGGAGTGTAATGGAATACTCCCCACTTGCCTGGATAGGTGCAGCGAGGAGAAAGTGAGGTCTGCAGATGCTGGAGATCAAAGTTGAAACTTTATTGCTGGAACAGCACAGCAGGTCAGGCAGCATCCAGGGAACAGGAGATTCGACGTTTCGGGCACAGGCCCTTCTTCAGGAATGAGCAGAGAGTGTTCAGCAGGAGAAGATAAAAGGTAGGGAGGAGGGACTTGGAGGAGGGGAGTTGGAAATGTCTTCTTCTTGACCTCTCCGCCTCCACCCTACTCCGACCTATCACCCTCACCTTGACCTCTTTCCACCTATCACATTTCCAACGCCCCTCCTCCAAGTCCCTCCTCCCTACCTTTTATCTTCTCCTGCTGAACACTCTCTGCTCATTCCTGAAGAAGGGCCTGTGCCCGAAACGTCGAATCTCCTGTTCCCTGGATGCTGCCTGACCTGCTGTGCTGTTCCAGCAATAAAGTTTCAACTTTGATATCCAAATGAATCCAACAAGAACTGGACCAAGCATATGTGGTACTCATAATCTTCTTCATCCTAAGTATACGCATGATTTTACTACAACTGCTAAGTATTTCATCAGTAATATTTTCAGCAACATAACACAAAACATCGCAGATAAGAAAAACTGCAGCATATTAACATGCCAAATTTCCCCTAAAGTAAATGCATTAAAATTCCATCAAATTTGACAATATTGTTATGTATTTGGCTTTAAGGGGTTAACACGTAGGGGGTTCCATACAACAGCCAAGCAGGGTGAGATCAATAGTTGTGATGTTGAGAAGATATGCTCTTCTTCATTAGGGTAAATAAAACCACAGAAAGTAGACAAAATCAAACACAAAATATTGCTGAGGAAAGGAGTGAACAAAGACAGAAATGGGAACTATTTAAATGTAAATCTATGATTCGCTCCAGTAATAATATCTAACAATATTCAATATCTAGGATCATACCAAAAGAGTACTTTGAAGTATTAAAGGGATTTTCTGCTATCTAGTGATCTCTGAGGCATGAAGTTTCCCTTTCTTGATATGTGCAAGATCAAGACAAACACTAGGCATACAGTAACAGTGATATCACCGCAGGGAGTTGGCAGCCAATTACACTGAAGTATTCTCAAACAGCAAATCAGAAAGTAAAATGCAGTAAAATCTTCTACTCAATTAAAATTTCCACAGAGTAAATACAAATCATCAGTGATACACATGGGATTAAAGTAGCTGAAATATCATAACTTTTTTTTAAATTTGAAAAAAACATTATTGCCATAATAATGGCAAAAAAGCATCCCAGTGATATAACATTAGATTTCTATGAGTAACTATTGAGTTATTAAAATTAAATTGCATTTATATAGTAACTGTTATGGCCACAGAAAGATCCAAAATGCTTTACAGCCAATAAAGTACTTTGGAAGTACAGTCAGTGTTGACACATAGCAGGCAATTTACATGTAGCAAGCTCCCACAAAAAGAAATGCTGTACTAATTATTGAAAAAATATTGACTATGACACCTGGAACAACTTTCTCATCAGTGGTGAGGTTCTGGAACCCACGAGTTCAAAGGGTAATACAGGCAAAAACCATAATCACATTAAAACATGCGGTGGAACAGTCAATGGGTTTAGGAATCAAAATTTGGAGAGTGGGATTAGTGTGACGAGGTATTCATCGACTGGTATGGACAGGAAGATGGATTGTTCCACATACCCTACGAAGAGGCAGGCATAGCTGGGGCCCATGCGGGTGCCCATGGCTACTCCTTTTGTTTGGAGAAAGTGGGAGGATTGGAAAGAAAAGTTGTCCAGGGTGAGGACCAGTTCGGTCAGTCGAAGGAGGGTGTCGGTGGAAGGGTACTGGGTGGTACGGCGGGAAAGGAAGAAGCGGAGTGCTTTGAGTCCTTCGTGATGGGGGATGGAGGTGTACAGGGACTGGATGTCCATAGGTGCAGCCCCAACAACACTCCAGAAGCTTGCCACTATCTGGGCAAAGTAGACTGCTTGATTGGCACCACACCCACAAACATGCACACCCTTCACCATCGACAATCAGTACACACTGCTGCTACAATCTACAAGATGCTTTGCAGAAATTCACCAAATATCCTCAGTGCCTTCCAAACTTATGACTACTTCCATCTAGAAGGACAAGGGCAGCAAATACATGGGAGCAGCATCACCTGCAAACCACTCCCCATTCTGACTTGGAAATATACCTTCGTTCCTTCACTGTCACCAAGTCAAAATCCTGGAATTGCATCCCCAACAGCATTGTGGGTCAACCCACAACATGTGGACTACTGCAGTTCAAGAAGGCAGCTTACTACCACTACCTTAAGGGCAACTAGGAGCAGGCAATAAATGCTGGCTAGCCAGCGTCACTCACAACCCAAAAATGATTTTTTTTTTAAAAGAAAGGAATTTTAATGCATTCCTGGCTGTTAGAATAAGCATTCCACATTGTTCGTTTAATGCAGCTTGTGGAATTGTTAAGAGCAAATCTACTCTGTAAGCTTACTTTGTTCTAAATCTTGTCTGACTACCCTGCAAATCTGAAGTTCCAATTTGCACCATATTTGTAGGTACTCAAGACATCTAATCTGATCCCCTTTGTTGTGTCCAATGACTATCAGTGAATAAGAAAGATTTTTTAAAAAAAGATTTTGCACCCTAATGTGGGCCTTAAATCCATGTTGAAAGGTCTTCATTTGTGATTGCCTTTGACTAGCATTTAGTTTTCCTGGTTTTTGTCTTCTGATTCCTCCTCCTCAATAAGGGTTGGCCCAGTCAATTCTTCTGTAGGCAACAACATTATTCTGATTAAACTTTATTGCTTGCTTTGGAATTATCCTGGCAAGGTTGCAAATTTGTTCTAGACAAATGTGAGGACTGCAGATGCTGAAGAGCAGAGTGGTGCTGGAAAAGCACAGCAGGTCAGGCAGCATCTGATGAGCAGGAAAATCGACATTTCAGGCAAAAGCCCTTCATCAAGAAGGAGGCAGGGAGACTCTGCTGGAGAGATAAATAGGAGGAGCATGGGGCTGGGGTGAAGGTAGCCAAGAGTACAATAGGTTGGATAGAGATGAAGATGAAGGTGTAGGTCAGCGAGGGAAGTGGAATGGATAGGTGGGAAAGAAGATTGGCAGGTAGGACAAGTTATGAGGGCGGTGCTGAGCTGGCAGGTTGGAACTGGGGTAATGTAGGGGGAGGGGAAATGAGGAAACTGGTGAAGACCACATTGATGCCCTGGGGTTGAAGTGTTCCGAGGTGGAAGATGAGGCGTTCTTCCTCCAGGTGGTGAGGGAGCGATGGTAGAGGAGGCCGGAGACCTGCATGTCCTCGGCAGAGTGGGAGGGGGGAGTTGAAATGTTGGGCCATGGGGTGGTGGAGTTGATTGGTGCGAGTGTCCTGGAGATATGCCCTAAAGCGCTCTGAGAGAAGACGTCCAGTCTCCCCAATGTAGAGGAGACCACATCGGGAGCAACGGATACAATAAATGACATTGATGGATGTGCAGATGAAACTTTGATAGATGTGGAAGGCTCCTTTGGGGCCTTGGATGGAGGTGAGAGAGGAGGTTTTGCAATTCCTGCGGTGGCAGGAGACGGTGCCAGGACAGGAGGGTGGGTTGTTGGGGGGGTGAGGGCGTTGGACCTGACCAGGTAGGACCAAATGTGCAGAATTGGATCTTTGGCAGGATGTGATGGAGTCCTGCAGGGATCTATACTGGGACCTCAATATTTTATAGTTGTCATGAATGACTTAGATGAAGGGAGCCAAAGGATGGTAGCTAAATTTGCAGATGTCACCAAGTTGGGTATTATGTTGAGAAGATAGCTAAGGAAGTTGCATATGAATGTAACTTGATTGAATGAATAGACAAAAGTCTGGCAGCTGGAGTATAATGTGGGAAAATGTCAAGTTGTTCATTTTGGCAGGAAGAATAATAAGCAGAGTATTACTTAAATGAAGAATGACTGCAGAATTCCATGATGCAGAGATTTAAGTGTTTCCTTTCCATAAGTCAGAAAAATATACAGGTATAACATGCAATCAAGAAGACTGGTGTGATGTGATTCTTTATTGCAAGAGGAATTTATCATAAATAGAAGGATATTATGCTTCAGTTATATCAGGTGAGACCACATACTGTATGCAGTTTTGGTCCCCTTATTTAAAGAAGAATGCAAATACATTTGAGGCTGTTGGAAGGATATTTACTACATTGATATCTAGATAGGTGGATTGGCTAGCTTACCTTCAGTAAGGTTGAGCAAACTGCCCTGAGTGGCTAGAAGAATTATTGGTTGAAGTGCATACAATTCCAAATTGTCTCAACAGGGTAGACGTAGAAAGGATAGTCTGGATTTTCCAATAGTCAGTCAGTCATTAGTCAGCTGTAGACATGAATCTAGTTCCCCCTTCTGGACCCGTTATCCCACTTCAGACCTAAACTGTCGCCCACCTGAGTACAACTGCCCTGCAGCTACTCTGGACCTAAGTTTCTTTCTCCGCTTCAAACACAGCCTCCTACACCTCCTGGGATATGACCCCTGCTTCATTCGCTCTGACCTGAGCAACTTCCACTGCCAAGGCACCTTTCACGACCCCTCTGAATCTTAGCCCCTCCTCTGGACTGAGGGTTCTCCCCTCCCCGATATATGTTTGCACCCTTACCACTCTGGATGTGACCCCACACTCTTTCCGTTCTCTGGACCTGGGCACTTTTTCCCTGAAGCTGAAGGGGTTCGCTAGTGCAGTTTTAGCTGACAGAAAGAAGTTGATTAGTCTGCGGGCTAATGACCAGTTGTCAGTGACAGACACTATTTTGCCTGCCATCAACTGAGATTGGTTCTCTGGTAACAGAACAGCTTGGAGCTGGAAACATGTCAGACAGAAGTATTTAGTTATTTCCCATCCTAGGAGCAGTGCCTCTATTCTCTGCAGTTAAAATTCACTGTAACCTGATGAAAACCAGCTTATCTGTCCTGCAATAGTTGTTATATGTTGTGACTTTTAACTGATAAGTCAGAAAATGTTTATGTGTGTGCCAGCTACCTTGTGTATCTCAACAACCAGTGGAAGAAAGATGGTTGAAGCAATGTGCTGGCCAGTGGAAGAGTCATAAATGTCATCTCAACAATAGTATCAGGCAACAAAGAATGTTGAGCAGTCTTTCTAGTCTTTTCCCCCTCAGTCCACAAATTGTGTGTGTGGGTGTGGAATGGAGGAGAGCATAGTTTTTTTTTAAAAAGGGGATTAGAGTTTTACTTAGTATTATATGCTGACAATTTATTTATCTGTAGCTAGAATCTAATTACTTGTAATAAATAGTGCTTCTTATTCAGCACAGAAGTGTAGTACGTATTTTGTATCAATCTGTCTGATTCAGGAAACTTTGTATATTTAAAAAAATATATATATCATTAGCTTTCCAGGAATAGCAGGACTTGACTTCCAGCACACTACCTATGAGTTGTAACACTGGGAGTTGAATTAAAAAGTTTGCCACGAATTTTAATGCCGTAAATGCCTGAACTTTCTACTTGAACATTTGAAAAGTATTATGACTTGTTTTGTCTTTTCATAAAAATCATTTGGTGATCCAATCTGTGGCATGTTCATGATTTAAGTGTTCAGCCCTTATCCTCCTGTTCGCTGAAGTGGCAGAGCCATTTACACTGGTTTGAGATTGTGAAAAAAGGAAAGGGTTTAAGAATTGTAGTAATTAGTATTTGGGAAGTAGAACCATAAAATGAATATGGGTGTTATTTCCTGTAATGGTGCCAAAGTTGATTGATTAAGCCAAGTCTGGTATTCTGCAGTCACAGGGGCATAATGTTCAGTATGATGATACTGACATGCCTGTAGCTGGGGGCACTGCTGCTGGTGATCGCCAGCAATAAGGCATCCTGATGAGCACAACAGGAGAGTCATCCATAATTTAGAGCCTCTGGAATTTTCTGCATAGCGCTGAAGAATTTCAATGAAGACTGCAATTGCTAAATTCATGATTATTCGGTGTACCTAGAAATTAATAGCTCAAAAGGGCAAGATAAAAAATGAAAAGTAAATAAATGTGTAAATAATTTAAAACCATGAACTATAATAAATGTGTTCTTATATTTAAATTTTGTTTCCATCACACTTAACTGTCAATGTACATATACCTGAAATGAAAGATTTTATCACCTCAGTGCGAATGATCAATCATTTTGAAGTTCATAGACCCGAATTATTCTAATTATAATTGGATAACCACCATATATGTAGAAATACTGGTCCTGTTGGATTAGTACCATTGTTTTCATGTCAGTATGCATTGACAAAATTTTTGGTTACTTTGTATACATTTTTATCTGTAATTATATCTAATGCATTGTAAACATTGATTCACTAATTATATAGATCATGAGCAATATTGTGCAGTTACTTGAATGACATGAAAGGATAATTTTGGCATTTTCAACCGTATTTCTGAAAACATGAAGACAAAAAGTAGGATGTTATTAGACAATCTATTAATTTCTATTTGATAGCAGAATTTTCTATACTACAGAATGAAAATGTGATATTATGTAATTGCATATACTAAATTTCCCAAATCAGCATTAGAGTAAATATATCATTGAATGTTAAGCTCTTTGTTCACGTACTTGTTGATATTTCAGTTTTCTAAGTGTAAAGTTGGCAAACTTAATGTAAGAACAGTCGTGCCAAGTGTAGTTCACTGATCCAGTGGTTTCCTCAGATATCCAATTAATACTGAAACAGTGGTGTGGTAGTACTGTTGAAACATATGGCTACAGAACTGGATTCTCAGTCTAGGTTCTCAATGTTTTGAAACTATCAATAATGTTGTTACAGAAGAATACAAAAATTGAGAAATATAGTTGAATCTGCCCATTTAATGCAATAAATTGTGATGTTTATGCCTAAAGTGAGTTCTAGGAAGGGTAAAATGGGTACTAAATATTTCAATTAATTTTCTGAGATCAAACATAAATAATTTTGATTCACTATGCAATGGAAAATGGATACAATAAAGAGAGAACATAAAAGCAAAAGAATAATTCTAAAGTGAATTGCTTTAATTTGGAATGGAAAAGGAAATTTTTACTTGTCAGATGAAGGAGCTGTAGAGATACAAGATGATGCTTTTAAGTCCGAGGGGAAGTGAGAATAAATGCATGCAAGGCACACAAAAATCAGTTAAGATAATTGCTATGTAGTACAGAAAAATTCCTAAAAGGTGTCAAGAAATCGGCTTTTCAACTTTCACTCATCAAGACTGGAATTCAAGAAACAGACTTGAAGAAAGGAGTAGCAATTTTCATTCAGCATGGAAAGAGGTGTTGATTGTTTGAAATATCATTGGCATGGACATGCAGGAGGAACAGTTAACTGTCAATCTTGGGTCTCAGATCAATTAGGTAGACTGGTCGGGGTGTTGCCATGGGATTGCACCAGAGATTATCAGTCTCCATGACTCCCTTCATGGAAAAGGATCAATGTATATACAAATGTTTTGCATGAATATAACATAGGGTCCTATGTGAGCAAATGCATCACACCGAGCCTGACTGATGATGGTAAATTGGTTTCTGGTCCATTCTTAACACAGTCTGGGTTATTTAATAATTGATTTTCAGTGCAGAATTGGACCCATTGATGCATAAGGCCTATTGCGAATGGTCAATGGAACATGTTTAATATGCTTTAATAGCCATTTGGATATACTGCCCACATATGTGGCATCAAACTGGCTCATTTATCATATTACTCATTTGTTCAGATCTTATCCTCGACAAGAAGGTATCTCAAAAGTTTGGCGAACAGGTGAAGCTACTTCTCTTGTGCTGTTACTTTGCAGTAAACCAACAAGAAACTCTCTCTAAAAAAGGATGTTGTTGACAATAATATTTTGCCTTCTGCACAAATGAGTAATGTGATATGAGTTTAAGTTCTGGTGTGATGGCCTGAACAATCAGCACTCCCTTCTCGTGCAGTATAAATTGCTATTTGTTTTTTTCAAATCTGTTTCTTGTATCCCAGCCCTAATGTATGCAAGACAAACAGCTTTGACATCTTGTCAGCTTTTAGCAATCAGATTCCGTTATTATATGTATCATGGAAAATGGTGAAAGTGGAAAAATAACCAGGCTCAGATGGTATATGTCCAAGAACATTGAGGAAATTCAAAGGGAACTGCAGAGGTAATCTTTCGAACATCTTTGAATAGAGAAACTATAATACCTGTGTTCATGAAGGACTTGACAACTCATGTAAAAGTTACTGTATTTATAACAAATTCAATCTTTACAATTGAAACTTTGGCAAAGGCAGTGTAATGGGTGAATACAGAGTAATTGTTTTGAATGCCTACTCTGTTCCCAGATCACAGTTTCTATTCTCCCTATTCTATTCTATTGGCTACCCAAAACACTCTCTCTGGTCCCATGTCACTGTCACCAACATAGCTTGTTTCCAACTCTGTTTCATGATAATGGATGATGTGAAAGGGAAGGATGAGAAGAAAGTCGAATGAATGTGTTTGGGGATGAGAAATAAAAAGGCAGGAAACAGTGCTGGGAGGGTTTTCAAGGCCTCTGGATAATGTATTGATGAAGAAATAAGGTAAGTATTATAACAAAGGCTGTTTATAATGGCTGTGAGCATCTTTAATCTTCTAGACTGAACAAATTGCATTGACAAAAACAATTCAAAGGACTTGTTCATGGAATGCATTCAAGTTTCCTAGAGCAATACTTTAGAATAATTAGAAAAGAGACATCTAGATCTTGTTTTATGTAATGTGATGAGGTTACTTAGCAATATAGAAAGGAATCTTCTGGAAGAGTGATCATAATAGGTAAATCCCTCAAGCTCAGGCTTGAGGTTACCACATTTTTAGAAATAAGCTCAGTCTTCCACAGACTATCCTGACAGGGGAAGATGTCTCAAAAGTTTGACAACAGGTGAAGCAAGCCATTTTAAGGTGCCACTTTGCAATATTCTCCACAAATAGGTTGCTGCTGTCAAGGCATAAGATATTCTGCCTGTTATGGAAATATATAACATTGTATGAGTTTTGCTGTTTGTGTAATGTCGGCTATGTAGGCTGCACATACCAACAACTGGCAGACTGGATCAAACAACACTTCATGATCACATGGGCCAATGGGTTGAGGCGTGGCAGATGGAGTTTAATTTAGATAAATATGAGGTGCTGAACATTGAAAAGGCAAATCCGAGCAGGACTTATACACTTAATGGTAAGGACCTGGGGTGTGTTGCTGAACAAAGACCTTGGAGTGTAGGTTCATAGCTCCTTGAAAAGTGGAGTCACAGGTAGGTAGGATAGTGAAGAAGGCATTTGGTATGCTTTCCTTTTTTGGACAGGCATTGCGAGTAGGAGTTGGAAGGTCATGTTGTGGCTTTCCGGGCATTGGTTAGCTACTTTTGGAATATTGTGTGCAATTCCAGTCGTCCTCCTATTGGAAGGATGTTGTCAAACTTGGAAAGGGTTCAGAAAAGATTTGCAAGGATGTTACCAGGATTGGAGGATTTGATCTATAGGAGAAGCTGAATAGGCTGGGATTGTTTTCCCTGGAGCATCAGAGGCTGAGGGGTGATGTTATTGAGGTTTATAAAATCATGAGGGGCATATATAGGGTAAATAGACTAGGTCTTTTCCCTGGAGCGGGGGAGTCCAGAACTAGAGGGCATAGGTTTAGGGTGAGAGGTGAAAAATTTAAAAGAGACCTAAGGGGCAACCTTTTTACGCAGAGGATGGTGTGTGTATGGAATGAGCTCCCAGAGGTAGTGGTGAAGACTGATATAATTCCGACATTTAAAAGGCATCTGGATGGGTATATGAATAGGAAGGGTTTAGAGGGATATGGGCCAAGTGCTGGTAAACAGGACTAGATTAGGTTAAGATATCTAGTTGGCATGAACAAGTTGGATTGAAGGGGCTGTTTCTGTGCTGTACATCTCTACGATTCTATGACATTCTTTTTCTAGAGTAAGCTGCGTGCTGAACCAGTTCATCCTTTCAAAACTCCGCATTATGTCGAACAGTAGATTGTGTATTTAAACTGTGCCATTGGATTAATCCTGATTGTGCTAGAATTGTACCAGAAACTGAATTGAATTGAATTGAATTTATTGTCACACGTACAGAGGCACAGTGTAAAGCTTTGTCTTGTGAGCAAGACAGGCAGATCCTATACTTAAGTAGCATAGATGTAAATAATAGGTAACAGCCGTAAAAACAAAAACACCAGTACAGGTGAATGTTAAGAGTTTGTGAGTCCATTCGGTATTCTAGTAACAGTAGGGTAGAAACTGTTTCGAAACCGGCTGGTGTGTGCGTTTAGGCTTCTGTACCTTCTCCCCGATGGTAGTGATTGTAGAAAAGCAATTGCCAGGGTGGGATGGATCTTTGAGAATGCTGGCGGCCTTTCCTTGACAGCGGGCCTGGTAGATGGATTTTGCAGATGGGAGGTTGGCCTTTGTGATTGTTGAGGCCGAGTTCATCAATCTCTGTAACCGTCTCCGATCTTGAATGGTACAGTTGCTAGTGATTCATCCAGACAAAATGGTCTCGATGGCGAACCTATAAAGGTTGGCATTGTTGGGTCTTTGTAACCAGTAGATGGTGAGTGACAAGATGATGGCAGATAGCTTATACTGTGGGAAATGCTTTTAGAAATAAAAGAAAAAATATTTTTATATAGTGAGAATCTATCGAATGTTGGTGTTCAGAAATATTTGGTTGTACAGCCCAAAAGCAATGAATCTTTGAGTGCAACAAGTGATTGGAAAGATTTATGGTACAGTGACCTTTATTACCTGGGTTTTATTTTATTAATTAATAATGTGGAGGTATTGTCGGCAATTGCAACACTTTTCATTCTTCCCCAGTTGACCCTTGGATAATGGTGACACACGTCCACGTGCTGTTAGTTAAGAAACTTCTGTGATTTTGTCAGTAGTGATGCATCCCCGTGTCAGAATTATGGGTTTTTTTAAAATGGAATTTACAGATGATTTAGTTACTTGCATTTGTTATCCTTTCAGGTAGTAGAGGTTGCGCATTTGGAAAATGCTATTTAAAATGCCTTGATAAGTTGCTGCATTATAATTAGTAGGTGTGAGAGGGATTGAATGTTTAAAATGGTGGATTGCTTTGTCTTGGATGGTAACCAGCTTCTAGTGTTGTTGGAGTTGCATTCATCCAGACCAGTGTGGAGTCTTACTCTTGAGTGTGGGAAATGGTGAAAAGGAGATTCTGGAGGTATAATGTACTGTGAGATATTTAGATTTAGATTACATTTAGATTACATTACAGTGTGGAAATAGGCCTTTCGGCCCAACAAGTCCACACCAACCCACCCATACCCCTACATTTATCCCTTACTTACCTAACGCTACGGGCAATTTAGCATGGCCAATTCACCTGACCTGCACATCTTTGGACTGTGGGAGGAAACTGGAGCACCCGGAGGAAACCCATGCAGACACTGGGAGAACGTGCAAACTCCACACAGTTAGTCGCCTGAGGGGGGAATTGAACCCGGGTCTCTGGCACTGTGAGGCAGCAGTGCTAACCACTGTGCCACCGTGTCGCCCACTAGCTTCTGACCTGAACTTGTGACCATACTATAAATGATTCTAGGTAAGATTCTTGGGGTCATCACTGACAAGAAATTTGGTTGGCAATATGTTCAATGTCAAGTGGTGGTTTGATTCTCACTGAAAATGATCATTTTTTGGGTATAACGAATGTTACTTGGTACTTATCAGTTCAGGCTGAAGTGGGTACTGCAGATGCTGGAGATTATAGAGTGGTGCTGGAAAAGCATCTGAGGTGCAGGAAAAACCCTTAATCAGGAATGAGGCTGGGAGCCTCAGGGGTGGAGAGATAAATGGGAGGGGGGTGGGGCTGGGGAGCAGGTAGCTGAGTGTGCAATAGGTGGATGGAGGTGGGGTGAAGGTCATAGGTTGGAGAGGAGAGTGGAGCGGATAGGTGGGCAGGAAGATTGACAGGTGGGACAGGTCATGAGGACGGTGCTGAGCTGGAAGGATGGAACTAGGGAACCAACCAAAAATGATTTTAAAAAATAGTAAAGATCTCAACAAGCTAGAGCTTGTAATACAGGATGGTCAAAATAAATCCAGTGGTAAATCCAGAATAGGCTGTTTTAGAATCACAGAATCCTACAACGCAAAAGAGGCCATTTGGCCCATTGAGTCCACACCAATGCTCAGAAAGCATCCTGTCCAGACCCACCCTCCTGCCCTAACACTATAACCTTGTATTTCCTTATGCTAATCCACTTGACTTGCACATTCCTGGCCAATTCACCTAACCTGCATGTCTTTGAATTTATCCAGAAAGTGGTTAGAAAGTGGAACTTGCTTCCATATGAATGCATGTTAGTGACTGGACACTGAAAATCTATTGACTCTAACAACATTCCGGCAATAGTGCAGAAGAATTTGCTCCTGAATTTGCTGTTCCCCTAGCCAAGCTGCATCAGTATAACTAACATTGGCATCTACCTGATCATGTGAAAAATTGCCTCTTCTAGTCTTGTAAACAAATCCAACCTGATCACTGATGTCCATTTTGGGTTCTACAAGAACTACTCCACTCCTGATCCCATTACAGCCTTGGTTCAAACCAAAAATTTGGAACAATCCTCAGCCAGAAGTGCCAATCATAGATGCCCATCTTCACCCAAACTGATTGACTCCACTTGAACGGAGGGGGTTTTGGAGGCATTGAATACTGCAAAGGCTAGGGACCCTGACAACATTCTGGCAATAGTACTGAAAACTTGTGTCGAGAGTGTGGTGCTGGAAAAGCACAGCAGGTCAGGCAGCATTCGAGGAGCTGGAGAATAGATGTTTCTGGCAAAAGTCCTTCATTTTTCCTGATGAAGGGCTTTTGCCCGAAACGTCGATTCTCCTGCTCCTCGGATGCTGCCTGATCTGCTGTGCTTTTCCAGCACCACACGCTCGACTCTAAACTCCAGTATCTGCAGTCCTCACTTTTGCCCTGAAAACGTGTGTTAGACTTGCCACACTTCTAGCCAAGATGCTCCCGTACAGCTGCAACACTGACAACTACATGACGGCATGGCAATTTTTCACATTATATATACACAAACCAGAAAAATGTAATCTGGCCAATTACCGTTCCATCAGTTTGCGTTTGATCATCAGTAAAGTGGAGGTGATCAACAACAGCACCTGCCTAATGATGCCCAATTCAGGTTCTACCAGGGCCACTCAACTCCTGGCATCGTTACAGCCTTGATTCAAACCTACTCAAGAGCACCGAATTCCACAGGTAAGGTTAGAGTGACAAAACGTGACATTAAGAAACCTGAGCAAAATTGGCATCGATAGGAATAGGAATTGGAATGGGGGGACTCTTCGTTGTTTGGAGTTGGCACTCAGGAAAATGGTTGTAGTTGTTGCAGGTCAGTCATTGCAGCCCTGCAGGATTTTCTCAGGGAAGTGTCCTAGTCTCGACTATCTTCAGCTGCTTCATCAATGACCTTCCCTCATCAGTAATGGGGATTGCACAATATTCAGTACCATTTGTAACTCCTCAGATACTGATGTTGTCCATGTTCAAATGCAACAAGACCGGTCAATATCCAGGATTGGGCTGACAAGTGGCAAGTAACATATTGCCTCCCAAACGCCAGGCAATGACTATCTCCAATAAGAGATGATCTAACCACTGCCACTTGACATTTAGTTGTTATCATTACTGAATCCCTGACTATCAATATCCTGGGGTTGTCATTGACCAGAAACTCGACAGGATTCATCTATGAATACAGTGGCTGCAAGATCTGGTCAGAGGCTAGCAATCCTGCAGTGAGTAACTCACCACTGCTCAAAGCCAATCCACCATCTACAAAGCACAAGTCAGGAGTGTGTTGGAGTACTCCCCACTTTCCTATTTGAGTGTAGCTCTAACAACACTCAAGAAGCTTGACACCATCTAGGACAAAGCAGCCTGTGTGATTGGCAACAAGTCCACAAGCAGCCACTCCCTCCATGATTGGTGCTCTTTAGCAGCAAAATGTACCATCTATGAAAAGCACTGGAGAAATTTTCCAAAGATCCTTAGACAGAATCTTTCAAAACCATGACCACTTCCACCATAAGGACGAGGGCAGCAGATACTTGGGAACACCACCTGCAAGTTCCCCACCAAGCCATTCAGCATCCTGACGAGGAAATATATAATTGTTCCTTCACTGCTGGGGTAAAATCCTGGAATTCCTTCGTTAGAAAATTGAGGGTCTATCTATGCACATGGACTGTAACAGTTCAAGAAGGCAGCTCACCATCACGACCACCTCAAGGGCAACTGGTGAAGGGCAATAATCTGGCTAACCAACAAAACTTATGTTGTATGGTCAATAAATTAAAGAAAAATAAGGGAAAGCTTGAGAAGTGCATATCGGAAAAGGAAAAGCAGGATATGATGGGTTTGGATAAAGGATGTGAACAAGTTCATGTGGAACAAAAACACAGGCATGGACCAGTTGAGTCAAATAGCCCATTTCTATGCTGAATGGTATATAAATTTGGTGGGATAAGTTTTTAGAGAATATTATTGAAGTCCATCTACTCATTGTATTCATTCATACAAATGTCATGTTTGAGGATAGCTAATGTAATAACGAAGTGTGATGACAGTCAATGAGATGATACTGTGAATGGCAATTCAAGTCCAGTTTAATTTATTTCACTTGAGGTTAAAAAAAATTTGCATTTGTGCTACCTTATTAACTACTTTGAGTGTAATTGTGTTACTCCATTTCTGACTTAGCATTGATTTCTTTTATCAATGCTGTTCAGAGATTTTATAACACATCTCTGGATCAGACAGCACTTAAACCTGGGCTTCCTGGATTAGAGGCAGGAACACTACCATCACACTGTGTTCATTCTGACTTAGCATATTTTGAAGTATTGTTAATAAGCTGGTAATATTTTCAATTATTGTTTATAAATAGGACTGAATTGGTTGGGAATCTTAGTTTTTTTTTCTTGAAAAACACATTTAGTGATTCATTTAGTGATTGTGTTCTGGTACATAATGACCATTAAATTTACTGAAGCATAACCAAAGTGCATGACTTCACACTTTGCAACATTGTACTGCATCTGCACTTCTTTGCCCATTCTCCTAACCTATTCAAATCCTTCTGCAGCCTCTCCACCGCCTCGATGAAACGTGTTCCTGTACCTATCTTTGTATCATCTGCAAACTTAGTCAGAATACCCTCAGTTCCTTCATCTAAATCATTAACGTGTATAGTGAAAAGTTGTGATCCCAACACTGACCCTTGCAGAACACCACTTGTCATCCTGAGAAAGACCTTTTTATCCCCACTCTCTGCTTTCTGTCAGACAGCCAATCTTCTGTCCACGTTAGCACCTTGCCTGTAACACCATGGGTGAAAATGAATTGCTGGAAAAGCGCAGCAGGTCAGGCAGCATCCAAGGAACAAGAGAATCAACGTTTCGGGCAAAAGCCCTTCTTCCTGAACCTGACCTGCTGCGCTTTTCCAGCAACACATTTTCAGCTCTGATCTCCAGCATCTGCAGTCCTCCCTTTCTCCTCCAACACGATGGGCCCTTAGCTTATCAAGCAGACTGTGCGGCACCTTGTCAAAGGCCTTACTCTGGTAGTTAACATCTTTTGGCTGTCTTTGGTCTAACATACTCATTACTTCCTCAAAGAATTCTCGCAGATTTGTCAGGCATGACCTCCCCTTGATGAAACCATGCTGACTTTGCCCTATTTTACCATACACCTCCAAGTATTCAGAAATCTCATCCTTCACAATGGACTCCAGAATCTTTCCCGTGACCGAGGTTAGATTAATCAGCCTGTAATTTTCAGTCTTTTGCCTTACTCCCTTTTTAAACAGGGGTGTCATGTTAGTGATTTTCTAGTCCTCTAGGACCCTCCCTGACTTTAGCTATTCCTTTAGAACTCTGGGGTGTAATCCATCTGTCCAGGTGATTTATCCACCTTCAGGCCATTTAGTTTTTCTAGCACCTTCTCCTTGGTGATGGCCACCATATTCAATCTGCCCCCGACTCTTGAATTTTTTGGGATTTTTACATGTCTTTCACTGTGAAGACTGATGCAGAGTAATTATTCAGTTCCTCAACTATTGCGTTGTTCCCCACTAAAATCTCTCTAGCATCATTGTCCAGCCATCCAATGTCTACTTTTGTCTCTCTTTTGCCCTTTTTACGACCTAAAGAAACTCTTACAGTCTTCCTTTATATTAATGGCTAGCTTACCCTCGTGTTTAATCTTCTCCCTTCTTATTTCTGCTTTTGTTACCCTCTGTTGGTCTTTGTAAGCTTCCCAATCCTCTGGTTTCCCACTGCCCTTCACCACATTATATGCTTTCCCTTTTGCTTTTATGCTATCCTTGACTCTATCTTCTCTCTCTGAAATTGTAGAGTAAATTCAATCATATGATCACTGCCTCCTACGGTTCCTTCCCCTTAAGCTCCTTTATCAAGTGTGTCTCACTGCACAACACTAAATCCAGTATTGCCTGATCCCTTGTGAGCTCCATAAGCTGCTCCAAAAAGCCATCTCGTAGACATTCCACAAATTTCTTTTCTTGCAATCCACTACCAACCTGATTTTCCCAGTCCAGCTGCATATTGAAATCCCCCATGATCATGTAAGTTTGGCTTTCTTACACACCTTTACTGGTGTATTTTGCACCACAGCTCTTGACTACTGTTTGGAGGCCCATACATAACTCCAACTATAGCCTTTTTTTACCTTTTGCCATTCCTCAATATAATTCTCAGATTCTACACCATCTCACCCTACCTTGTTTCTTACTATTAATTTAATTCATTTCTTTCTTATAAGGCATAAGTATTGGTAATTGAAAATAAAGCTCTTAAAAACCTTTCCCTGTAAAAGTCAAACACATGAAATGGAGTCTCAAGTCATTCGGCTCAGAAACAGACCCTTTGGTCGACCAGATATCCTAAACTGATCTAGTCTCGTTTGCCAGCATTTGGCCCATATTTTTTCCTATTCATGGATCCAAATGCCTGTTAAATATCATAATTGTATTTGCATCCACCAACTCCTTTGGCAGCCCATTCAATAGATTACATTACAATGTGGAAACAGGCCCTTCGGCCCAACAAGTCCACACCGACCCGCCGAAGCGCAACCCACCCACACCCCTACATTTACCCCTTACCTAACACTACGGGCAATTTAGCACAGGCAATTTAGCATGGCCAATTCACCTGACCTGCACATCTTTGGACTGTGGGAGGAAACCGGAGCACCCGGAGGAAACCCACGCAGACACGGGGAGAATGTGCAAACTCCACACAGTCAGTCGCCTGAGGCGGGAATTGAACAATACTTGCACCACTCTGTGTGAAAATGTCACATCACCCCTCAGGTCCCTTTTAAATCTTTCCCATCTTGCCTTACACCTATGCTCTCTAGTTTTGAACTCCCTATCCTGGGGAAAATACCTTAGTTCTTCACCCTATCCATGTCTCTGATGATTTTATAAACCTATATAAAGATCACCCCATAGCCTTCAACCCTCCAGGGGTTAAAAAAACAGTGTATTCAGCCTCTCCCTTTTGCTCAAACACTCCAGTCTTAACTGCTAAAATTCTGTTTGGAGTCCTGATTACCTGCACATTTGCTTTCTGTGAATCGTGCATGAGAACACCCAGATCCCTTTGCACCAAAGATATTGGAATTTTCTCTCCATTTAGATAAGTTACCCTTTTATTTTTCCAACTAAAATGGATTACCTCATACTTATCCAAGTTAAAGTTTGTTTGCTAAATTTTGGCTCATCCACCTGACCTATCCATAGCCAATGTAAGCATCTTATTTCTTCATTGCAACTTACTTTCCCACTGCCTTGGTATCATCTGCAGATTTGGTGACAGTACATTCTATATCTTTATCCAAGTCATTAATATACATGGTAAGTAGTTGGAGCCCAGTTCAGTTTGCCTGTCAGAAGAAGACCCAGTTATCCTAACTCTGTTTACTACAGGTTAGTCATTCCTCCATTCAAGCTAATATGTTATCCATAACTTGGTGTGGTCTTATTTTGTATATTAACCTTTAGTGCAGCATCTTATTAAATCTCTTCTGAAAATCTAGGCATACCAGATTGACAGGAACCACCCCCCCCCCCGCCCCAATTATCCACTTTGCCTGAAACATCTTCAAAGAATTCCAGCAACTTAGTCAAACATGATTTAACATTAATGAAGCTATGCTGACTGATATATTGTGTTTTGACTGCTTCCTTAATAATGGATCCCAAGAATTTTCTAATGACACATATTAAATTAACTGGTCTGTAATTTTCTACCTTCTGCCTCCTTTTTTTTTGAATAAGGATGTAACATTAGTACTATACCAAACCACTGGAACCTTTCCAGAATCTAAGGAAATTTAGAATATTATAAGCAATGCATTTACTATCTCTGCTGCCACTTCCTTTCAGACTCTAGGATGTAGGCCTTCCGGCCCTGGGGACTTGTCTGTTCAATCCCAGTAGTTTGCTTATACATTTTCCTCTGGTGATGCACATCCTCTGAACATTTTAAAAATTATTTCCTCCAGTATCTATGTGTCCTATTGAAATCATTTGGAATCTTCCTTATAGTTAATCATGCTTTCTATTTGTGTGTAGTTTGCAAATATCTGAAACACTATTATTGTCCTGTACATGATTTGTTCTGATTCTGAATTAGTACAGTTTTGTCTACAATCCTAAGTTCAGTGTTGTGATTTCATATTTTAGTTTGCTGAAATTTGTAAAACCATTTTAGAAAAATGTCTCTTGTTCCTGATGTCCTAAATAGCTTCAGAACAGTGATGTGCAAGTATAATACAAAATCAAATTGCTGGCAAAACTCAGCAGATCTGGGGGGACAAACCAGAGTTGATGTTTCATGGCTGGTGACTCTTCATCAGAAGTGTCCAAAAGAAGAGTCTTTGGACTCTGTTAGCTCTCCTTACTCCCCAGGGTTGCCAGACTTCAGTTTCACCAACAATTTGTTTTTGTTTCACATTTTGAGCATGTTTGATTTTTGTTTTAAGTATAGTTCATTTGCCTTTGATCAGTTCCCTGCTACTACCTCCCATGAGTTTCATTTTTCTAATGCTGCTTACAATTATTGTAATGCTATCCTTTACTCCTTATAGCTGAAGATGAGATGTCAATTCCTAGGTGCCCGAGTACATTGCTTTGCTAGTGTTTAACATTGTACTTGTTGTGTGAAACAATCAGTGGGAGGAAAGGAGCAAATTTAAAATTTAAAAGGAAATCATTGAAGGGATTTGGGTGTCTCTGGCTGGACCAGCATTTATTGTCCATCCCTAGTATTGCGATGAGAAGTAGATTGTGAGTTGTCATCATGAACCGCTGCAGTCCATTTGGTAAACCCCAGTGCAGTATTCCCATGTATCTGTTGTCCTTGTTCACCTAGATGGTAGTGATCTGGATTTGAAAGGTGCTTCAAGAGTTTTGGTGAATTTCTATACTGCATCTTGTTGATGCTATATATTGTGTGTCAGTGATGGAGGGAATGAATCCTGAAGGATGTAGTACCGATGAAGCAGGCTGTTTTGTCCTAGGTGGTGTCATTTTTGAGAACTTAGTGCATAACTGTTTAAAAAAATCATTTTGAAAATGTAGTTCCTACTATAACACAAGTGTGACAGCCATATTGCACATTGTAAAATAGCACAAATAACAAGATAAATAGCAAACTAATCCTTTCAGTAATGGTAGCTGGGAAAAGAGTAAGCCAGAGCACCAGAAGAATGGTGATCTTATTGAAATACATAAGATTCTGAGAAATTTGACAGCAAAAATGTTAGAGTATGTATCATTTTGTGGAAAATCTAGAACAAGGAGGCTTCATTCAGAATGAAGCATCCCCTGTTTAAGACTAAGATTTTTTCTGTAATTTGTAATTCGTTGTAACTTTTCTATCTGGAGTGTTTGAGTCTCGATTATTGATTATATTCAAGGTTAAACTCAACAGATCTTTGAACTACAATGGGGTTGAATATTATAAGAGTAGGAAGGTAAGTGGAGTTGAAGCCACAAAAATAATTTTCTTGAATAGTGAAACAGGCATGAGAAGCCAAATGGCATAGTACTTCTCCTATCTGAGGTTCTTAATTATTTATTTTGAATTGTAATGTTAATCCCTTTGCATTCACCTGAATGAGTAAACTGCATTGAGCACATTGCAAACTGTCAGTGATGGCACCACTGAATTCAGCATTATCCCAGTTCTGTATTGGAATGTTGAAACTAAATTATGTCCAGGTTTCTGGAGTGGACTTGAATTTGCAGTTTGAGTGTGAAGTAAGCGCTACCATTATGTGAAGTGGCAAATGTCTATTTTATTGGCATGGAAGAGGTCATTAATAGATGTTAATACCTGCAAAAATCTATCTGTCCATGGTTTATTAATCTTGCCATTTTAGCTTCACATTCATGAGTTGTATCAGGAAGATTTGGTTAGTGTCAAGGTTATGGAAAGGGCTGAGTATACGGCTGGAAAGGACCAATGTTGCAGGTGGTGGGAGGTGGTAGAGGTGGAGTTGAGCACCAAATGTCTGGGAGGATGAATTTTGTTGGAAATGCTAGAATGCTTTGAAATTCTCCTGATTTTAAAAGGCTGCACACACAGCAGGTTTTATGCCTTTCAGGAACAGCACTAATAAACCAGTGTATTTTAAAGAGAAAGTTCAAAACCAGACAAACAGCCTTAATTTAGTATTTACAGATTTTAGGGTTTCATCAGTGCATAGTTCAACAGAATAATTTCTAATGAGCCATAGGTTTCAGGTTGAAACATAAACCAGGCCTTCACTGACCTTCCAGTGCAGTTGCAGAACTTAGTAGCTCTCAATGTCTAGGTGAACATTGGTTTTGGGATCTGAAGATCTGCAATAAATGCAGGCCAGGAACCTTTCGTGTAAATTTAAAATGCTTAGAGATGTAACAGTTTTTAAGCCAGGCAGGGAAAGGAGGATGCAGCAAAAAGAATAACAGGAAAGAGTCAACAGTACTAGCTTTTCAGCTGTTTTACCAATGAGCCTCAGTCCATTTGTAAGTATGGAAGTGGGGGATGCTTACTGATTTGCATAATGTTCAACTTTATTTGCGATTTTTGAAAAAATCTTTCAATATGCAGCAAGATCTTGATGACATAAAGGCTTCGATTAGTCAGTGGCGAGTAACGTTTATACTCTACAAGGTTAGGAAATAGCCATTTCCAACAGAACAGAATCTATTTCTGTTTGAAATTCAAGAGTCTTACACTTATTGATTTTCCTCCAACATCAACATCTTGGACAATCACTATTAACCAGAGTCAATTCAAGACAAGCAGTATAAATTCTGTGGCTGCAAGACTAAGTTAGACAGTAGAAATCCTGTATGGAGTAACCCACCACCCATCCACAAGATACAAGTCAGGAGCACGATTGGAATACTCTCTTACTTTCATGCGTGACTGTTGCTTATGCAATCAAGGTTAAAGTAACCTATCTTATCAGCATACGATCCTCCACCTTCCACCATCAATGCATAGCAACAGCAGTGTGCACAATCTACAAGATGCTCAGCAGTGACTCAAAGATTCCTTTGATAGCACCTTCCAAGCTCATGATCTTTACTATCTAGAGCCACAACAGTCCTCTCTCAGCTGATAAATTAGTACTCCTCCATGTTCAACAGACTTGGAGGAAGCAAAGAGGGTGGCAAGGGCACAGAATGTACTCTGAACCCCCCCCACCCCCATTCAATGTCTACTGCCAAGAGTGCTATGGCAGCAACACAATAGGTCAAGCTGGTCTTATAGGTTATAACTGTTGGACTGTGTTTAAGGCAGGTGGTGAGGGAACCAATAAGAGGGAAACACGTACTTGATCTCCCCCCATACCAACCTGCACAAGGATTACATCTGTCCATGACAATATCATTAAGATTGACCACTGCACAGTTCTTATGGAGACAAAGTACCAACTTCACATTGAGAATTTCTTAGTGTTGTGTGGCACTATAATCATGATAAATGAGTCAGATTTGGAACAGATCTAGCAACAGAAGACGAGACATCCATGAGGTACTGTGAGCAATCAACAGCAGCAGAATCATTCGCCAGCATAATCTGAAACCTTGTGGTCTAGTGTAACCACCATTCTACCAATACCATCAAGCCAGGGGATCAGCAATGGAGTGTTGAAGAGGAGAAGTATCAGGCATTCCTAAAAATGAAGTGTCAACCCGGGAGAAGCTACCAAACAGGACTACTTGCATGCCAAACAATTGATAGGGCAATGTGATCTCACAAATGATGGATCAGTTTTAAACTCTGCTTCCTGCCATATCCAGTCGCACATGGCGATGGACAATTAAACAACACATCCTCAATGATGGAAGAGCCCAGCACATCAGTGCAAAAGATAAGGCTGAAGAATTCGCAACAATCTTCAGGCAGAAATGCCGAATGGATAATTGTCCCCAGCATCACAAATGCCAGTCTTTCCCCAATTCGATTGACTCCACGTGATATCAAGAAACAGTTGGCGACACTGGATGCTGCAAGGGTCATGAGCCCTGACAACATTTCTGGTAATGGAACTGGAAATTGGTGCTCCCAAACTTGCTGCACCTCTAGCCAAGCTGTTCCAGTGGAGCTACAATGCTAGCATCTACCTGACAGTTTGGCAATTTTCCATACAATGAGCTATACACACCAGGACAAATCTAATCCAGCCAATTATCACCCCATCAATCGGCTGTCACTCAAGAGTAAATGATGGAAGTTGTCAATAAAGGTCAGACGTAATGATATTTGGTGAGTACTTGCACAATGTTCACCATTTGCAACTCCTAAATGCAACAAGACCTGGACAATATCTAGGCTTTGGCTGAAAAATGGAAATTAAAATTCATACCACACAAATACTAGGCAATAACCGTCTCTAAATAGAGACAATCTAACTACTGCCCCTTGACATTCAATACCACTATTATCACTGAATGCCTCACGAAAACATCCTAGGAGTTACCATAGACTAGAAACTTGACTTGTATGGGGCAGCATCATGGCTCAATGATTAGCACTGCTGCCTCACTGCAGGGAGCAGGGTTCGATTCCACTCTGGGATGACTGTCAGTGTGGAGTTTGCACATTCTCCAGTGTCTGCATGGATTTCCTCTCGCAGTCAAAGGTGTAGAGGTTAGGTGGATTGGACATACTAAATTGCTCACAGTATCCAGGAATGTGCAGGCTACGTGATTAGTCATGGGAAGTACAGGGCTGCATGGATAGGAGGGTTGGTCTGGGTGGGACACTCTTTGGACAATCAGTGTAGGCTTGATAGGCCGAATGGCCTGCTTCCACATTAGGGATTCTATGTAAATACAGTGGCTGTAAGAACAGATCAGAGGCTGAAAATACTGAAGCAAGTAATTCAACTTCTGACTCCTCAAAGCCTAAACCATCTACATGGCACAAGTTGGGATTGTGATGGCATACTCCCCACCTGTCTGGATGGGTGCAGCTCCAACAGGCTTGACATAATTCAGGACAAAGTAGCTCACTTGATTGGCATCACATCCATGAATATCCACTCTCTCCACCACTGATGCTTAGTAGGACTGCAGAAATTTTCCAAAGATTCTTAGACCGCACCTTCCAAACCCATGACCACTTTCATCTAGAAGGACAAGGGCAAAAATATGTGGACACATCACACCCGCAGACCACACATCATGCTGACTTAGAAATATATGACTGTTCCTTCACAGTTGCTGTGATAAAATCCCCTTTCCAACAACATTGTGGGTCTATCTACAGCAGATGGAATACAGCAGATCAAGAAGGCAGCTCACCCACTACCTTTTGAAGGACAACTAGGGACAGCTAATAAATATGGACCAGCCAGTGATGCCCACATTGCACAAGTTAAAGAAAAATGTATGGTGACACCCCCAACTGCAAGTTCTCCTCCAAGTATCATGCTTTCCTGAGTTGGAATTATTTCAATGTAATTGGGTCCAAAGCCCGAGAGTCTCTTGCTCGTAGCGCTGAGAGTACACCTTTACTGCATGTACTGCTGCATTTCAAGGCGATGGCTCATTACCACTTTTTCTGAGGGTAGCTTTTCGGCTGCATAGACATGGTGGAACAAAAGATCGGTTTCTATACTGTACGACTCTGACTCTGACAGACTCCAATCAGGGACGAACAATAAATGCTGAGATTGCCAGCAACATAAATATCCCATGAACAGCATTGTCAGGCCATGTGAGTATATCCAAATTTTCAATTTCTACAATGTGTAGTACTTGGTTTTGTCTTCGACGAACTTTATTTTGTTGGCTTTATTTTGGAAATTCATCAATGTGTGGTGACCAAATGTTGATTTGTATCTACACTTATATGACTATCTACGAGCAATAGTATTGTGACTTTTTAATGGATGATATGATCATATTGCTGCAATAGGTTAAGTATGCCGAAGATAGCAAATTCATCAACATTGACTTGTTTGCTATTGCTTTGCAAAATATTTCCAATCTAAATTATGACTTGATTTCTTTAATCTCGAAAGGAAAATGCATTTTAAGTACGTTGGTGAGCCATTGAGGAATGTTTCATTTGTTCCATAATCTGTGTACATCTAAATTTCCTACAAGGGAAAAATGCTTTTAAATTCGAGAAAAAAAGATTTCTATACTTTGTTTTAAAACAACATTTTCACCCTGACATGAACATTTTGCCTTGGAATTTTCTTTTATAATTTTTAGATTTCATTTTTATGCCTTATTTGTTTGCTGTTTTCGAAATTCCTGAAACTACAATTTAGAATTATTTTACAGGCTAGTGAAGGAAACAACCTCATTCAGTCTATAAACTGCCAATTAGATTTCAGATTCTCCTGGTACAAAGGTTTTACAAAATTCCAGTAATCTGGTTAACATTTGATCTTATGTTTTTATTACTTTTGTTTATTGAATATATGCTGTAGTAGTGTGTGTAACTTTCAACTTTTTTGTTGTATTTTTAGTGATTCTTTGTTAATGTGACTTGTAACATGAGCAGGAGGAAAATGGAAGCTTTAATTTAATGTGAAATACTGTTCCAATTGATTTTGAAAAATTTTCATAGTCTTGGACTGGTTGAAATAGTATTTATAAAAATTCAGGCAATTTACATAATTTTCACAGCTGTACCCGAGTTGAAAAAAATTATAATATTTTATTTAAAGGAAAGTCAGCTGAAAAGTGCTAATTAATTACAAGATCACATTTTCCCACATTATACTCAAGCTACCAGACTTTTGTCCATTCAGTCAAGTTACATCCACATGCAACTTCCTTAGCTATCTTCTCAACATAATACCCAACTTAGTGACATCTGCAAATTTAGCTACCATCCCTTGGCTCCCTTCATCTAAGTCATTCATGACAACTATAAAATATTGAGGTCCCAGTATAGATCCCTGCAGGACTCCATCACATCCTGCCAAAGATCCATTTCTGCACATTTGGTCCTACCTGGTCAGGTCCAACGCCCTCACCCCCCCAACAACCCACCCTCCTGTCCTGGCACCGTCTCCTGCCACCGCAGGAATTGCAAAACCTCCTCTCTCACCTCCATCCAAGGCCCCAAAGGAGCCTTCCACATCTATCAAAGTTTCATCTGCACATCCATCAATGTCATTTATTGTATCCGTTGCTCCCGATGTGGTCTCCTCTACATTGGGGAGACTGGACGTCTTCTCTCAGAGCGCTTTAGGGCATATCTCCAGGACACTCGCACCAATCAACTCCACCACCCCATGGCCCAACATTTCAACTCCCCCCTCCCACTCTGCCGAGGACATGCAGGTCTCCGGCCTCCTCCCATCCCACCTATCCGCTCCATCCCCTCTCTGACCTATCACCTCCATCCCCACCTCCATTCATCTATTGTACTCTTTGCTACCTTCTCAGCTCACCCCCCACCTATTTATCTCTCCACCCTGGAGGTTCACTGCCTCCATTCCTGATGAAGGGCTTTTGCCCGAAATGTCGATTTTCCTGCTTCTCGGATGCTGCTTGCCCTGCTGTGCTTTTCCAGCATCACTCGAATCTAAACCCTAAATTGAAGAGAAGTTCAGGAGGAAATCTCAATCTTTGAAATCATAGTTTGAATGGAACGCTTAACTCCTTCAGACTCTGAATGTCAACCACAATTAATCACAAATATTGCACAGGGAAGATAGGGTAGAAATTCTGTGCAGTATGTTGGTCAATGATATACAGACAGTCAATCTATACAAGTATAATGCTGTATGCTGCATCAACAAAATATCTGACCCCAACTCAAGGAGAACACCCAACATTGTACAAGTGATATTTACACTTCCCATAAATTTACTTCCAGGATATCAAGAAGATTGCCATGTTTAGCTGACTCATCTTTGCAGAACTCATTTGTCTAGAATGTCCAAGATCATGAGACAAACTGTGTTTCATGTGCTGAATAGAGATTAACACATTTCACAAACAGCAATCAGTGGAGATAAAATAGCTCCTTTCCATCTAACTACCCTGTGGTCAATTTTGGCTCCATACCTAACAATTGGGATATATGCTTACTTTCTCAATGATATTGCCATAGCATACTGTGCTCAAAACGTAAAATTAACACATTTTCCAATATAATAAAATTCTGGGAAGACTATTTATATAGATCTCATATACAAATTGATGTATTTGGTTTAGGTAAATATCTGACATTATCAATTGAGCTCTTGATGTTCTCTAAATTCTCTACATGTTTACTAATAATGTTTGCTTTTTAAAAAATCTGAAGTTCCTGCAGTTGAGATTTTGAGTGTCTTTGTCAATTGATATGCATAAAAACAAAGAAAGTAATGAAAATTCAAGCATTCTCTAGGTTATAATTGAAATGATAAATATTTAATTACAGGGGAAGAAGACTATCTTGCTCTAGCTAATATAACTCACTGTAATTTTACAGTTAATTGACCATTTTTACAAAAATAATCAACTAGAGCATCCCAAAGAAGAGTACAGTTAATTGGACTCACAACATGAACTGTTTCTGTCTCCACAAGTACATCCAGACCTTGAGTTTCTTCAACGTGTTTTCATTTTGATGCCGAGTATATTGACTTTTGCAGAAATAGTGTTTGCTGAGGGTTTCACAAACAAAAGGAAAACAAAATAGGTAATGTTTAAATTGTTGTAAAAGAACATAACTTAGAAAATCATAACCACCTGATGAAGTTTCTCTCTTATGATGGATCATGAGTCATTTATACACAAATAATCTGCTCACTAGCTGCTACTTTAGATAAGTGAGATTGCAGATATGAAATGTGAAGAGCTTACTCGTAGAACATAGAACATCCTTTGGCCCTTGATTTTGAGTCAACCTGTGGAACCAATCTGAAGCCCACCTAACCTGCATTATTCCATTCTTATCCATGTGCCTATTCAATGACCATTTAAATACCCTTAAAGTTTTTGAGTCCACTACTGTTGCAGGCAGTGCATTCCACACCCCTACTATAGAGTAAAGAAACTACGCCTGGCAACTGTCCTATGTCTATCACCCCTCAATTTAAAGCTATGTCCCCTCGTGCTAGCCATTGCCGTCTGAAGAAAAAGGCTCTGACTATCCAACCTATCTAACCCTCTGATTATCTTCTATGTCTCAATTAAGTCGCCTCTCAACCTCCTTCTGCGATGAAAACAGCCTCAAGTCCCTCAGCCTTTCCTCATAAGACCTTCCCTCCATACCAGGCAACGTTGTAGTAAATCTCCTCTGAATCCTTTCCAAAGCTTCCACATCCTTCCTATAATGTGGTGACCAGAACTGTACACAATACTCCAACAGTGGCCGCACCAGAGTTTGTACAGCTGCAGCATGATTTCACGGTTCCAAAACTCTGTCCCTTTACTAATAAAGCTAACACACTATACGCCTTCTTAACAGCCCGATCAACCTGGGTGGCAACTTTCAGGGATCTATGTACCTGGACACAGAGATCTCTCTGCTCATCTATGCTACCAAGAATCCTACCAGTAGTCCAGTACTGTGCATTCTTGTTACTCCTTCCAAAGAAAATCATCTCACACTTTTCTACATTAAACTCCGTTTGCCACCTCCCAGTCCAGCTCTGCAGCTTATCTCTCTCTCTTTTCTCTCTCTTTCTCTCTCTCTCCCTCTCGCTCTCTCTCTTTTCGCTCTCTCTCTTTTCGCTCTCTCTCTTTTCGCTCTCTCTCTTTTCGCTCTCTCTCTTTTCGCTCTCTCTCTTTTCGCTCTCTCTCTTTTCGCTCTCTCTCTTTTCGCTCTCTCTCTTTTCGCTCTCTCTCTTTTCGCTCTCTCTCTTTTCGCTCTCTCTCTTTTCGCTCTCTCTCTTTTCGCTCTCTCTCTTTTCGCTCTCTCTCTTTTCGCTCTCTCTCTTTTCGCTCTCTCTCTTTTCGCTCTCTCTCTTTTCGCTCTCTCTCTTTTCGCTCTCTCTCTTTTCGCTCTCTCTCTTTTCGCTCTCTCTCTTTTCGCTCTCTCTCTTTTCGCTCTCTCTCTTTTCGCTCTCTCTCTTTTCGCTCTCTCTCTTTTCGCTCTCTCTCTTTTCGCTCTCTCTCTTTTCGCTCTCTCTCTTTTCGTCTCACCTACAACATCCTTCGTCACTATCCACAACTCTACTGACCTTAGTGTTATCCACAAATTTACTAACCATCTTTCTATGTCCTCATCCAGATCATTTATATAAATGACCCAAAACACATCCTTGCGGTACACCACTAGTAACTGACCTCTGGGATGAATATTTCCCATCACCCACCCCACTCTGTCATCTTTCAGCTAGCCAATTTCTGATCCAAACCACTAAATCACCCTTAATCCCAAGCCTCTGTATTTTGTGCAATAACCTACCATGGGGAACCTTATCAAATGCCTTACTGAAATCCATTACACCACATCAACCATTTTACCCTCATCCACCTGTTGCCACCTTCTCAAAGAACTCAAGGGTTGTGAGGCACGACCTACCCTTCACATAACTGTTGATTATCTTATTCCTCTCTAGATGATTATAAACCCCATCTCTTATAACTCTTTCCAGCATTTTACCCACAACTGAAGTAAGGCTCACAGGTCTATAATTACCAGGATTTTCTCTACTCCTCTTCTTGAACAAGGGAACAACATTTGCTATCCTCCAATCTTCTGGCACTATTCCTGTAGACAATGATGACCTAAAGATCAAAGCCAAAGGCTCAGCAATCTCCTCCCTGGCTTCCCAGAGAATCCCAGGATAAATCCTATCTGGCCCAGGGGAGTTATCTATTTTACACTTTCCAGAATGTTGTGGTTCTGTTTGCCGAGCTGGAAGTTTTTGTTGCAAACGTTTCGTCCCCTACCTAGGTGCCCTAGGTAAACTTGCCCTAGGGGCAAGCCAGACAGAGAACAGCCAGGGAATTCCTGGAAGCATGGCACTCATCCACAAACTCCATCAACAAACACATCGACCTGGACCCAATATACCAACCACTACAGCGGACAGCTGAAACTGACAACCGGAAGCGGCAGGGACAGACCACTATAAACACCGGAGGAAACATCAAAGAAGCGCTTCGCAGGAGGCTCCCAAGCACTGACTATGTCGCCTAGCCAGGGGACTAAACGTTTGCAACAAAAACTTCCAGCTCGGCGAACAGAACCACAACAACGAGCACCCGAGCTACAAATCTTCGCACAAACTTTGAACACTTTCCAGAATTGCTAACACCACCTCCTTATGCACCTCAATCCCATTTAGTCGAGTAGCCTGCATCTCAGTGCTCTCCTCGACCACATTGTCTTTTTCCAGTGTGAGCACTGATGAAAAGTATTCATTTAGTGCTTCCCTTATTGCCTCTCACTCCATGCACAATTTCCCACTATTAGGCTTGATTGGCTCTAATCTTAGTCAAGTCATTCTTTTATTCCTGATATAGCTATAGAAATCCTTAGGGTTTTTCTTCATCCTATCCGTCACTGACTTCTCATGTCTCCTCCTGGCTCTTCTTAGCTCTCTCTTTAGGTCTTTCCTGGCCCTAACATAAGCCGCCTTCTTTCTCTTGACAGGAGATTCAACTTCTTTAGTAAACCATAGCTGTTGTGCTCAACAACTTCCTCCCTGCCTGACAGGTACATACTTAGCAAGGTCCTGCAGTAGCTGGTCCTTGAATAAGCTCCACATTTCAATTATGCCCATCCCCTGTAGTTTCATTTCGCATCCTACGCATCCTAAATCTTGCCTAATCGCATTGTAATTGCCTTTCCCACAGCTATAATTCTTGCCCTGTGGTAGGTGCCTATCCCTTTCCATCACTAAAGTAAACATAACCGAATTGTGGTCACCTACCTCCAAATCTAACAACTGGCTGGGTTCATTATCCAGTCAAAATCTAATGTGGCCTCTCTCCTTGCTGGCCTGTCTACATACTGTATCAGAAAGCTCTCCTGCACACATTGGACAAAAGGTCTTAGTCTGTTGACAGCTTTAGGTCTCTTCATGTACTAGCTAGGTGGATTGAACACAAGCATGCCAATGTGTATTTAAAAGGCTGAGCTTCTGTCCTTGCAAAAGAATAATCTAGGAAGCATGGATTTGCCAGCGTACTAAATTTTGGATGTGGAAGAATTATCATAGAACTAGATTGTGCTGATCCCTACTCTAATACTGTTTCCATATATGGATTCTTGCACCTTCATTCAAAATATCGAGTTGCAGTTTGACAGCAGAGTTGAAATAATAGTGTTATCCCATTCAGTGCCTCATTTATTCAATTTCTTTTCAGTCAATATTGAACAGCATAGTTTTTAGCATACCTCATATCTAGAATAGTTTATCAACATTTCACTTAATATGTTAGCTAAGTTGTCTGTTTGTAATAACAAGAGTTGCGTTATGCAAAGTTCAATCATGTGTAGTGATCATATTAGAAACTTCAGAGCAAATTAATAAGAATAACTTAAGATCTTAATATTTGTCCTTGCATACACATTTACTGGTGCATAAATATATTCAAGAGGAAAAACATTCCTGACTATGAGCAATTTAATAAGGAAAAGGAGTAAATGAACAGACAGATAAACTTGGGAATTATAAAGGTGAATGGTGTACTTATAGTTAACTATTTATACCACAGTAGCCATTTGCTTAAAGTAGTAATCTAGCTCTATGGTAATTCTTCCAAGTGTAAAATTAAGTCATATGTAATTTAATTTGGCAGTGTGATTGTTTGAAGTAAGTGATAACATACCAGTTAACTATTGCGTCCAAAATATCTGTTTACAAAAAGCTTAAGTTATTCTTATTTACTCTGAAGTTTTTGGTAAACAGATATTTTCGTAGCAGTAATTAATTTGTAATTAAAGTAAAAAAATCATCTGTGCCCCATCGACCAGAATTGTACTGTCCACTTATGGACAGTACAAGATATAGCAGCAGAATTAGGCCAGTCAGCCCATTGAGTGTGCTCCGCTATTCAAGCATGACTGATTTGATTCTCAATCCCTTTCTAGATTAGATTAGATTACTTAGTGTGGAAACAGGCCCTTCGGCCCAACAAGTCCACACCGCCCTGCCGAAGCGCAACCCACCCAGACCCCTATATTTACCGCTTACCTAACACTACGGGCAATTTAGCATGGCCAATTCACCTGACTTGCACATCTTTGGACTGTGGGAGGAAACCGGAGCACCCGGAGGAAACCCATGCAGACACGGGGAGAATGTGCAAACTCCACACAGTCAGTCACCTGAGGCGGGAATTGAACCCGGGTCTCTGGCGCTGCAAGGCAGCAGTGCTAACCACTGTGCCACCGTGCCGTTCTCTTGCCTTCTGTGCCAGAAACTTGGATCCCCTTTATTAGTCAAGAACTACCTATCTCTGTTTTAAATACACTCAATGACCTAGCCTCCACAGTCTTCTGTGGCAATGAGTTCCACATATACCACCTGCTAGCTGAAGAAAATCCATTCTAAAGGGTTGTCCCTTCATGCTGAGGCTGTGCCCTCAGGTCCTAGTCTCTCCAACGAGTGGAAACGTCCTCTCCATGTCCATGTTACCCAGGCCTCTCAGTAACCTGTAAGTTTCAATGAGAACCCCCTCATCCTTGTAACTCCATTGAGTACAGATGCAGAGTCCTCAACTGCTTGTCATTTGAGTAGCCCTTCATTTGAAGGATCATTAGAATTAGAATTCCTACAGTGTAGAAACAGGCCCTTTGGCCCAGCAAGTCCACACCAATCCTCCGAAGAGTAACTCGCCTAAACCCATTTCCCTACATTTCCCCCTGACTAATTTGCCTAACCTGCACATCTTTTCTTGTGAACCTCCTCTGGAACCCCTCCAAGGCCAGCACATCCTTCCCTAAATATGGAACTCAAAACTGTTCACAGTATTCCAAATGCAGTCCGACCTAAGCCTTACACAGCCTCAGCAGCAATCTTTGCTCTTGTATTCTAGTCTTCTCAAAATGAGCATTTGTCTTCCTTAACCATCAACTGGAACTTGCATGTTAACCTTAAGAGAATCCTAAACTAAAACTCTCAAGTCCATTTTTATCTTTGGATTTATGAAGTCTTTTTTCACTTATAAAATAACCTGTGCCTTCAATTCATGCCAAATTTATAACCTTGCACTTCCCCACATTGTATTCTACCTGCCACTTGTTTTACCTATTCTCCTAGCCTGTCTAAGTCATGCTGCAGCCTCTCACTTTCCTCAACACTACCTGTCCCTCCACATTTCTTTGTCATCTGAAAACTTAGCAATAGTGTCCTCATTTATTGTTTAAAAATATTATTCTTGGATTGTCCCTAAATTATTCGACTCATGACTGAATGTACAACTATTTAAGCCCAGTCCCTCATGTAGGTCCCTTACCAGTTAATCAGATCATAGCTTCTTCATGACACCACTTTCTTTTCTTTTTAAAAAAAAGAAAATGGGACACCATAATGATCAAAATCTCTGGCTTTAATTGGTGCTCAGTGGCATTGGCACTATCCTTACCTAACTGGGCCAGTCTGGACACATTGTCTATGTGACTGTTGCTTCATTTTTTCTTTAATAAATTGCTCATTGTAGGAAATGGTTTTCCCCTCGATCATCATATTTGTGCATGAATAAGTGCAAATGCAAGACTGCCCACATGGTATCCATTTAAAAAGTGCACAAGCATAGCGATCACAGAGGAAACTTCACCTGTAAACAATAGCACCATCACAGATTTGTAGGTATAGAAGGAGACCATTTGGCCCATCAAATCTCAAAGAGCAATTTAGTTCCAATCTCTCATCCTTGTCCCACATACCTGCAACTCTTTTTTTCCAGTTTCTTTTTCGAAGGCTACTGTCGAATCTGTTTCTATCATTCTACCAAGTGTTGCCTTCCAAATCCTAACCATTTATTGCATTAAGTTTATATTCTCATATCTGGCTCTTTTGCTAGTTGCCCTTAAATCCTGTATTCTTTGGTTGTTGATCCTTCCACCATTGAAAAATATTACTTCATTTTTCTACCTAACCCCTCATGATTCTGAATGCCTCTGTAGGCTTTTATTTAACTTCTTCTGGGTTTATCCGTGTTAACTAACATTTCACATCATTGGAACCATTCTAGAAAATCCAAATTCTTTGGAACAATGCAAGTGTGGTGAATACAATTGGATACAATACATCATTAGAACTGGTGTAGCGTTTTTACATTTGGTATGATACATGCTAGAAAATATTTTTGAATAGAATGCAATCCACACTTTTAGTGGAAATCCTACTTCAGTTAATCACACTCCGAAAAATTCTCACTATTGATTATCAGATTCCCATATTTGTGCAACCAATTCACACCAATTAATATGTCCATCACTTGTTCCCTCCTTTCACTAGGTCTTGAGCATCCCTTCAAACAAATTCTATGAAAACAAATGCCCTTTTCTCTTTGTAAATAAATCAACATAGTGTGTTATATTTTTCTTTGCTCCTTAAAATTCCAAGTGTCTCCTTTCTACCATGTTAACAGTTTCTTAGAGCTTACTCCTTTCTTTGTAAAATAATCAGATTGATGACTGCTGATATCCACTCATTTCAATTTGGAGACTTCTCTTTTCTTTAGCACCTGTTTTAAGATTTTGGCATCGCTCCTCAATCTCTTTTCGTTAACACATTTTGTTCTGTGTATGTTATCCTATGGTGACTTTTTAACATTACAGCACTCAATGGGTGAGCTCCATTCTTCTGAACACAATGTTTTCTAGCTAAAAGGTAACATTTACCTCTTTCCTGCAGTTGAGAATAAATTTGCATACGAAGCTGTAATAATACCACAGAGGCCAGTATCCTGCACTAAGTCACCCTTCGTTTACACATGAAGGGTCCTTGATTTTAGAACTGCTTCATTCAGAGTCAGAGTCAGAATGTAGTTATCTCTGATGCTCACTTTTTTTTTCTTCTGTTTTTTTCTTTTTTTTCTTTTTTTTAATTCTTTTTTTTTAAATAATTTAACCCCACACTACCACCTAAGTGTGGTAGTGCTGCTCACTCTTTTTATGTGTCAGCCAGGACTCCCTGATTGGACCAGATTAACAGCCCCGATCAGGGAATCCTATTCTATGATGACCAGTTGGCTGACCTCATTATAATCACTACAATCCCTCTTGCTCGGAGTTTGCAGACATAGGCCAGTCCTTTTTCTTGGAGAGCTTCCTTGGGCATTTTAGCACACGGTGGGTTTCTGCCCACTAGACATCTGACATGGGTTGGCTGTAGTGCCCGGGAGCTCATCTCTTGCTCCAGGAGCAACTTGATAGAATTTCACTCTCTTATTATGGTAGCAAAAGTATTGAGGTGGCTACTTCTTTCATGTCCTCCTCTGATTCAGAGGACTCGACGACACTTGACAGAGAGGGCGAATTTCTGAGAGGCAGGGCATGTTTCGCTCCTGCAAATTTTTCAAATTCGCAGCTTTAATATGGTCTATGTGCTTATTCAGGACTATCACACCTACCCAAACTTCATACATCATTGGTCCTGATCTCGTGTCAACCATGACTCTTACCCAAGCAGGGCCATTTCTGTGACTCTTACACCAAACTTCATTCCCGGTGTCGCTGTCACTTGGTAGTATCTTGTATCTGGTATTGGCATTCCTGATGCAATTTCAACCGGATCTGGAGAGTACAAATTTAACCTGCTCTGAAGTCTCCTACCCTTTAGCAACTCTGGTGCTATCCCTGTAGTTGCATGTGGGATGGTCCTTTAATCAAGTACGAACAGTTTCCGCTTGGTATCTAGTGAGGGTGTAGGTTGTTTCTTTAAGCTGACCAGGCCATTGAATGATGGATGGTATGGAACTGTCCTTATTTGTTGAATCTCCTTCGACTTTAATAATTAGCCAAACCTCTTGCTGATAAACGATAGCCCATTATCTGTGACCAACACTTCCGGGCTCTCTGTTGAAGATGATGTGTGGTCTTTCTATTGTTGACTGTGTTTGACGAAATAACCCACTGCATGACCAACCACATGGACTAAGAACATGGAACTCATGAGAGGGCCTGCATAGTCAATGTGCAATCAAGTCCAAGGTTTACTTTGCCATTCCCATTGATGTGGGGGATGCTGCTGGTGGTAATTTTATTCTTTTTTGACACTCTGTACTGCCCCATCAATGTGGCTATGACTGCATTGAAGCCTGGTCACGAGACGTAACTTCTCACCAACATCTTCATTTTGGAGACCCCTGGATGGCCCTGGAGAGTCAGCCAGCATTTGATAGTGACCTTTGCTCAGGACAATCACTCTTTCTCCTCATAACAATGTGCCATTTTGTATCATGAGCTTATCTCTCCAGGCCCAAAAAGATTTCAATTCTAGTTGTGATGGCCCTTTGGTTTTTGCCATCAATACCAGTTCTTTCAGTTTTGAAAGGACTGGACCTTTCTGCATCCAAAGTCTTATATTGTCAGCTATCACTGGGAACTTCTCCAGAAAATGTAATATTATGACAGACTCTTCCAGTCCAGGTACCACTGGAAGTGTATCTGCTAATGTGACACAGCTCAATCCATTCCCATTCACTACTCTGCTATCTGGAGAGTGTGCTAACTTGTAAAAAAAGTAAGCACTTAGTATTCAAACCCACTGCTGAATGCTTCCCGAAGCAATGGGTGGCACTCCTATATCCTGTTTAGTTAGACCAAGTGGAGTTTGTTGTTCGTGATTATCACAAATTTTCATCTATAAAGGTATTGGTGGAACTTCCTGACTTGAAACATGAGTGCTAATTCTCCTTTTCCTATCTGGGCATAATTACACTGTGCAGTCTATCCAAAGTCCTGGATGCATATGCTATTGGGCAATTCTCTCCATTGGGCCTCTTATGAGCTGCTAATACCCTGATGTTGTACAGGGAGATATTACATGTCAATATCAAATCTTCCTTGGGATCATAGTGTGCCAACACCTTAGAGGATGATAGCTGGGCCTTGTCTATGCATCCATTTCCAAAGCTGACCCTTTTTTTCGGAGTTCATGCAAAGGTGCCAAAATGAATGATAGGTTATGTATGATCTTGCCATAATTAATTTACCAACCCAAGAAATGACCTAAGCTCCTGGACAGACTTGGAGACCGGGACACCTTTGACCCGGCCTCATTTTATCATCCAGCAGTTGTAACCCGGTCTTGTCAACTGTAATCCCATGATGTGGGAGCTAGTGGACCCCATTATGATTCCCAGTGACCACGTCTGTAGTAGATGCTCGAGGAACTCCAGCTCAGAGTTGATGAGCTGGATGCTGGGCTTCGGATGTTGCAACACATCAGGGAGGAGGAGAGTTACCTGGATGCTGTGTTTCAGGAAACAGTTACACCCCTTAGACTAACTAACTTGAATTTTGCCAGTAGTCAGGGATAGGTAGTTGTGAGGGAAGCAGGTAGAGGGATCCAGGAGGTAGAGCTGCAGGAGCCTCAGCCCTTGTCCTTGTCTAACAGGTTTGAGAGTCTTGCTGCCTGTGTGGACAGCAATGGGGACTGCGGGGAGGATGAGCCGACCGACCACAGCACCGTGGTGCAGGGAGCTTTTCAGGTCGGAGGAGAGAAGAGAATTGTAGTTGTATTTGGGGATAGTATAGTTAGAGGCACAGACACTGTTCTTTGTAACCAGGATCGAGAGTTCTGAAGGTTGTGTTGCCTACCTCATGCTCAGGTTCTGGATATCTCATCTAGGCTGCAGAGGAACATGGAGTGGGAGGGAACAGATCCAGTTGGCATGCTCTACATAGGTACCAATGACATAAATAAAACTAAAGCAGAGGTTCTGCTAAAGGAGTATGAACAGCTAGGAGCCAAATTAAAAAGCAGAATCAAAAAGGTAATAATCTCTGGATTACTATCTGAGCCACTAGCTAATTCGTCAATAAGATTAAGCATGTAAATGTGTGGTTTAAAGATGGGTGTGGGAGAAATAGGTTTGAATTCATGGGACGTTGGCACTAGTACTGGGGAAGAAGGGACCTGTTGGATGGGACGGTCTTCATCTGCATCGTGCTGGGACAAGAGTCCTAGCGAATCGCATAACTAGGACTGTAGATAGGGCTTTGAACTAAATGGATTCAGTTGTAGCGGAAATTAGCAAACCCAGATTAAAAGAGGAGGTAAGAGTGTAGATTAGTGATAGTTATCAGAGAATAAAGGTGGGGATAGAACAAGTGAATATCTTTATGCACCAAGGAAATATAAAAGATTGGGGAACCTTTGTACCGTAGAACAAATGTAAAAACTTTGTATCTAAATGCACAAAGCATGTGAAACAACGTGCAATTTGGTAGCAATTACTGAGATATTGTTACAAGGAGACAAGGTCTGGGAATTGAATATCCAAGGGTACTCAGCATTTCGGAAAGATAGACTGAAGGGAAAAGAAGGTGATGTGGCCATGCTGGTGAAGGAAGGGATCAGTGCTGTAATGAGAAATGACAAAGCAAGGGAGGTCAAGATGTGTAATCAGACTGGGTAGAAATAAGAAATAGTACTTGGTAGGAGTAATCTATAGGTGCCCAAACAGTAGTTTTGCAAAGGGGCACAGTGTAAACCAGGAAATATTAGAGGCATGCAAGAAAGGTATGGCAATAATCATGGGTGATTTTAACATGCACATAGATTGGAAGATTCAATTTGGCAAAAGTAGCCTGAAGCTGAAAAATGTGTGGCTGGAAAAGTGCAGCAGGTTAGGCAGCATCCAAGGAGCAGGAGAATCGACGTTTCGGGCATAAGCCCTTCTTCAGGAATGAGGAGGGTGTGCCAAGCAGGCTAAGATAAAAGGTAGGGAGGAGGGACTTGAGGGAGGGGCGTTGGGAATGCAATAGGTGGAAGGAGGTTAAGGTGAGGGTGATAGGCCGGAGAGGGGGTGAGGGCGGAGAGGTCGGGAGGAAGATTGCAGGTCAAGAAGACGGTGCTAAGTCCGAGGGTTGGGACTGAGATAAGGTGGGGGGAGGGGAAATGAAGCTGGAGAAATCTGCATTCATCCCTTGTGGTTGGAGGGTTCCTAGGCAGAAGATGAGGCGCTCTTCCTCCAGGCGTCGTGTTGCCATGGTCTGGCGATGGAGGAGGCCAAGGACCTGCATGTCCTTGGCGGAGTGGGAGGGGGAGTTAAAGTGTTCAGCCACGGGGC
>NC_057710.1:154538874-154543520 GCF_004010195.1 Chiloscyllium plagiosum | reverse complement strand
GGAGACTAGGACCTGTGGACACAGCCTTAGAATTAGAGGGGGTAAATTCAGAACAGAAATGCGGAGACATTTCTTCAGCCAGCGAATGGTGGGCCTGTGGAATTCATTGCCGCAGAGTGCAGTGAAGGCTGGGACGCTAAATGTCTTCAAGGTAGAAATTGATAAATTCTTGATGTCACAAGGAATTAAGGGCTACCGGGAGAATGCGGGTAAGTGGAGTTGAAATGCCCATCAGCCATGATTGAATGACGGAGTGGACTCGATGGGCCGAATGGCCTTACTTCCGCTCCTATGTCTTATGGTCTTATGGATTGGGGTGGACAAAGTTTAAAAACCACACAACATCAGGTTATAGTCCCAACGGGTTTATTTGAAGCACTGGCTTTCGGACACTACTCCTTCATCAGGTGTTTGTTCGTAACAACTAACTGATGAAGGAGCAGCACTCCAAAGGCCAGTGCTTCCAAATAAACCTGTTGGACTATAACCTGGTGTGTGGTTCTTAACTTTGCAGAATTAAGGAATTGCTTCCTGTTTGACATGCAAGGTGTTCTTTGAACTTCTGATAGTCCCTTGACCTTCCTGGAAGAATGCCAGGTATTTAATTAGGACTTCACTCAGGCAACCACTTTCTCATTGAAAAATGTGAGCCAATGTTGGTGAATCTCTTGCAACCAGTTTCTCCCCATCAAGCTTGAACCTGAGCCTTTTACAACAATCAAAAGTAACTGAACCAGCTGTTTTTCATATTAAGCTGGAATCCCAGTTGTACCTTTACTCTCTAAAGCTCCTCAGCCTAACTGAGGTCTTACACAAAGTTAAGGGCTGGAGTCTGGAGTGAATTTTAATAAAAACTGGATCAGCAATCACTGATATAGCTGCGTCATTACCAATCTCGTTAGAATTGGATGACTGTTTAACCAGATGTCTATCTTGATTGGTTCTGATTTTTTATATTGCTAAGCAATTTAATTTTTCCAAACCAGATGTTGGTGGGCTTTCCAGGACACTCCTGGATGCCCTCCTAGATACCATCCTATGAATTCTTACTCAATTCTTATGCTTTAAGCCCATTTATAACAATGTTCTCAAATTCACTGCTCCTACTTCATTAAAAAAAAGATGTACATGCATCATAAATTTGCTTGTAAGTTGCGCATCATGATGCCAGTAAAATATGTCAGGATCTCCTTTTAACTGAAATCATGCCAATTTTAATAAAACATACCTAGCTGAAAAATACCAAACTCTGGAGGTACCATTGAGGCCATATGCACATTTATTTAACTTTGTGTGTCCCCACTATACAGAGGAACCTAGATTATCCGAAGGATGTGGGCAGGGAGTATTTCATTCGGTTAATCGAATTCCAGATAATCGAATACCGGACAACATAGTTTAGCCAAGCATCGGTAACTTGCTATCTCGCCGGATAATCAAATGCCGAATAATCAAGATTCCTTTGTATTTAGTGCCACTTTCTGAGGATAAAGAAACACTTTTCCCTTGAGATGATTTCTGAGCAGAAATACAACTTTAATATCAGTTGATCTACACTGGAAGGGAGAGGGGTGAATCTTTCAGTAACCTATAGAATTCTAACAGGACTAGGCAGGGTAAATATAGGAGGGATGTTTCCAATGACTGGGGAATCCAAAACCAGGAGTCTCAAGTGGAGTCAGTAAATGGAAGGCCATTCAGGACTGAGATAAAGAGAAACTTCTTTGCCCAGTGAGTGGTGAGCCTGTGGAATTCTCTGCCACAGAAGGTGGTTGAGGCCAAGTCATTGAGTGTTTTCACGAAAAAGTTAGATATAGGTTTTAGGGCTACAGTTTGGATTGGGAGGAAGCTGGAACAGACTACTGACATGGATAATCTGCCATGATCGTATTTTATGGTGATCCACACTCAAAGGGGCAAATGATCTACTCCTGTTCTTATTTTCTATGTTTTGACAAATATGACAAGTTTCTTGCTATGCAGCAGTAAACTACTACCTCGTGCTTGTTAAATGCCCTGTTAACAACCTAACTTTCCTCTTATTTTCCCAAATGCACTAAACAAGTTATTCAGCTAGAATACCCATTATGGAATTTGAAGGGGAACTCAGCTCACTATTTTCATTAAATGACCTCCATGTTGGATGCTGGGGACTAAAATCCTAGCTCCATGGACACCAGCCACACCAAAGTCAATGGTTTTGCATTCAGTATGTGTCAACCACTAAGAACCCTTGAGGCACATTTCCGAGCCATGTACATGTTGCTTTTGTACTTCAAGGCTGCACCAGCAACTAGCAATGGAAGATTGGAGCAAGAACAAGGACACATTGCAGTCAGGCACATGCACTCAATTTGTGGACTGGGCCAGTCTGCATTTCCAGTCTCTTAGTTTGTTTTCATTGCATTTGTTCGCTTTGACTCTAGCTAGATGTTCACAGCATCCCTACCTTGTATGTCTTTCCTTGCCTTTTTGCATTTTACTCCTTCAGCCAAAATTCCAGGCTCACATTATTTCTGTCTTGCCTTGGCATTTAGCACAGATACAAGGCAAGAAAGTTGTCATGGTTGTCAGCAGACTTCCATCAACACAAAAGGGGTAGCCTTTGCTAAGTGGGTACAGGCATAACAAATTACGGGCAGCATTTGATGCATGTCCGTCCGGGTTAGACACAGTCAGTTAGCGATTTGAGGTGGTCAGAGTCAGGATGCTTCCCACATAATGAGTGAGAAGCCTAATATTGGACAGCCCACACATGTATCGTTCGTCTTTCTACCCAATAATGGATTGGTTCTCACCTGGAATGTGAGAGTGAGAGAGCATGCAATGCACGTTAAAGGAGATGAAAGTGTGTGTCAGCAGGTGAGGAGGTATCCCAATAAACAGTAAAGATGGCATGCAAAGATTGGAATGGGTGCAATGAGTGAAAGAAGGTATTGCAGGCAATAGTGGTAGTTGAAGAGCAGGAGGTTGGTAGGAGATGGGTACACAGAGGGTGGTGCTTGCATAGAATGAGCTGCCAGAGGAAATGATAGAGGCTGGTACAATTACAACATTTAAAAGGCATCTGGATGGGTACATGAATAGGAAGGGTTTATAGGGATATGGGCCGGGTGCTGGAAAATGAGACTGGATTAGGTTAGGATATCTGGTCAGCATAGATGACTTAGACTGAAGGGTCTATTTCCATGCTGTACATCTCTATGACTCGCAAAGACAGAATAAGTGTGAGGTATTGGAGTGAAGATGGTGGGACTTATGTTGGCAAGTGGAGAATATCATTGGCCCCTTGATGTGCGGTGCATTTCTGTCAATGACTGCTTTAATCTGGGTGTCATTGTCAGACCATGATTTGGAGGTGCTGATGTTGGACTGGAGGGGACAAAGTTTTAAAAAATCACCAGGTTATAGTTCAACAGGTTTATTTGGAAGCATTAGTTTTCATAGAAGCAGCGCTTCTAAAAGCTAATGCTTCCAAATAATGCTTACAGGACTATAACCTGGTGTGATTTTTAACATTGTCAGACCAGGCTGACACATTCTGGTTTTGTGACCTTGTCTGCTGGTCCTGGAGGTCCTGCTGCTCTGCCTGTGCACCACCATATAAAATCTTTACCCCCCGTGCCCACAAAATGATTACTGATTTCCCCCTCCCTGCCTTGAATAGAGTAAATTTCAGAACCATGTACAACAGTGCCACACTGACCGCACTTGCTCAGGTGTACAACATGCTTTTAAGCTAAGTTCTGATAAAGGGTCACTGGAATCAAAATGTTAAATCTGTTTCTCTCAACAGATGCTGCCTAACCTGTGTTTCTCCAACACTCTTATCTTATTTCAGGTTTCCACCATCCTCCGTTCTTTGTATTTACACTGTCCACAAACTCTGATTACTGCCTTTCCTACTCAAGTCGCATTCCATTCCCTGTCCCTCCCTCTCTGTGACCCCTGTGGCTGCTGGTCTGTCCCCTTCGCTTTGCCTCTAACGACTGCTGTAAATCATTCCTCTTCCTGACCCTGTAGTTCACAGCTTCAGGTGCTCCTTGACTCCCTCTTGTGGCTGACCCTCTGGTTCATGGCCTTTCATGTATTTTTTTACACTGACCCTGATGCTTCTCACTTCTCCCACTCACTGCTTCCCTTTCCAAAACTATGTCTGTCCACTTTGGAGATGGGCAGCAAGAAACATAAAGAGCAACTTTGGATGTGGGAGGTTAGCCACAAACCAGAGAGCACAGCCTTACATCAGAAAAACATAAACAGGCTTTGAAAATAAAACTACTTCTGCCAAGTGTGAGAATGGGCCCTGTTAACTGACTGATATTAAAACAAATGCAATTATTTCAGACTTGTTATTATTCCTTCCTGTCTCTTTGCCTCTCTTATTTACTTGCACTTTTCTGTATGTCTTGTATTCAGTCTGATTTTTCCCTTATACTAATAGAGTCATAGAGTCATAGAGATGTACAGCATGGAAACAGACCCTTCGGTCCAACCCGTCCATGCCGACCAGATATCCCAACCCAATCTAGTCCCACCTGCCAGCGCCTGGTCCATATCCCTCCAAACTCTGCCTATTCATATACCCATCCAAATGCCTCTTGAATATTGCAATTGTACCAGCCTCCACCACATCCTCTGGCAGC
>NC_057710.1:154512667-154538701 GCF_004010195.1 Chiloscyllium plagiosum | reverse complement strand
AGCTGCAACATGACCTCCCAACTCCTGTACTCAATACTCTGACCAATAAAGGAAAGCATACCATGCTGTACTAACATAAATTATAATCAATCTTTTCCTTTGTTTTCTCTTTAATACTCCATCATGTGGCTTTAGCTTTTGTTGCTTCCCAGTTAAGGCAAAATATCATGTCTTTACCCAAAACGTACATTATCATATTCCAAGTCACCTCACCTGAAATATGAAAAAAGCATTGACTTTATACAAAATGGACAAATCCAACAGAATTGTATTTTTGAGATATATAAATTCTGTAATTGTTTACAGTTAAATATATAGGACTAGGTAGAACCAGAACCCCAGCTTTCATTCACCAGGACAGTCTGAGATGCAGGTTAGTTCCTACACTTGGACACTGGCCTGCTACCTCCAAGCCAGGGCTCCCTCCCCTATTTATGGGCTATCTATGACAAAAAAAAACTCTTCCAGAGTTTGTGCTTCAAGATTAAGTCCTAAAGAGAGGTTTAATTTTAACACGCCAGATTTTTAAATTTGGGAAGTTATAATGCCTGTTTCCAAAACTTCATTGCAGCCTCCCCTGATCAGCCAGATTTCAATTGACCTTAAATTGGCCATTGACCGCTATATATTATAAAAATTAATTTGAATGGAACGGGTGCCCTCTGATTGGTGTGAGATATACTGATGTATAACACTTGGCAAGTTTGATATCTGCTTGAAACTTTGTGCAGAAGTTTTATGTGAGACTCACTTAGTCAGTATTGCCTAATTATCATCAGCCCCTCCTCAAGTTGAACAATCAAGTTTAAATATTTTGTGCACTTGTGATTGCAACATCCTGTATGGCTTTGCAATGTACCTGGGAAAGTTTCTTCTGTGTACCTGATTGTTAGAAACCATCATATTTCTGAAACATTTTAATCACATTGTTTACTTTTGTCTTATCATGTTGCATAAAATGAAGCTTGCGTTTTAGGTTTCCATAGATTGGGTATGTGCAGTTTGCAACTATCCTGGCTAGACAATCATTCGATTTTTCTGAGCAAATGTTCTTTTCATAGTTGTGCCTTGATGGTTGTTTTCTCACAAACCCCAGATACGTAAGTAGCACGGTTAGGTTGCTGCAGTTTGTAAATCATTTTGATCTAACATTTAGTCTGCTTTGAGTCATGTAAACTTTACCTCCAGTATGACCATCATGTTCATTTTACTGCCTAATTGTTTAGACCCACAGATAACCATAAGGCAAGTTATCAATTTTTGAAGGATTACTTTGATCAACTTAATCTTTCAGAGTATTTGCTGTTTATTTGAATCTTAGCTGAGGTATTTAATTGTCATGAGTTTGTTATTGTTTTCTTTCTGCTCTGATATATATGGTATAAAGTTAATTCCAAAAGAACCAACAACTGATTCATGTCAAAATTAAACATCTTGATAACATGGTAACAGGGCTGTGGAAAAGGAAAATTCCTCTGCTTCCACCTTGCATCCATATTGTAGCCTATTATTCCAGAATACTTATATTGCCATCATATCCAACAATTTCTAAAATTGGCCCCAGACATAAGTAATCACCTGCCCATTGGAATTCAAAAATGTTTCTTCTCTTGAGGATGGCTTCAGTATATGTGAGAACTGAGTGCTTCAGGCACTTTACTGCATAGAAACATATAAATAGGAGCAGCAGAAGGGCATATGACCCTTTGAGCCTGTTCTGCCTTTCAGTATGATCATGGCTGATAATCTCAGTACTCTGTTCCAGTTTTTTCCCCTCTCCTCTAGTCTCTAGCCCCAAGAACTATATCTAACTTGTTCTTGAAAACATTCAATGTTTTGGCCTCAACTACTTTCTGTGGCAGAGAATTCCACAGGCTCAGCTTTGCCTGGATGAAGAAATTTTTCTCATCTCAATTCTAAATGGCCTATCCCATATTGTTAGACTGGTTCAGGGTCCCCAGTCATAGTCATAGAGATGTACAGCATGGAAACAGGCCCTTCGGTCCAACTCGTCCATGCCGACCAGATATCCCAACCCAATCTAGTCCCACCTGTCAGCACCTGGCCCATATTCCTCCAAACCCTTCCTATTCATATACCCATCCAAATGCCTCTTAAATGTTGCAATTGTACCAGCTACACCACATCCTCTGGCAGCTCATTCCATACACGTACCACCCTCTTCGTGATAAAGTTGCCCCTTAGGTCTCTTTTGTATCTTTCCCCCCTCACCCTAAACCTATGCCCTCTAGTTCTGGATTCCCCGACCCCAGGGCAAAGACTTTGTCTATTTACCCTATCCATGCCCCTCATAATTTTGTAAATATCTATAAGGTCATCCCTCAACATGACCAATAAAGGAAAGCATACCAAACGTCGTCTTCACTATCCTATCTACCTGCGACTCCACTTTTCGAGGAGCATGAACCTGCACTCCAAGGTCTCTTTGTTCAGCAACACTTCCTAGGACCTTACCATTAAGTGTATAAGTCCTGCTAAGATTTGCTTTCCCAAAATGCAGCATCTCACATTTATCTGAATTAAACTCCATCTGCCACTTCTCAGCCCATTGGCCCATCTGGTCAAGACCCTGTTGTAATCTGAGGTAACCCTCTTTGCTATCCACTATACCTCCAATTTTGGTGTCATCTGCAAACTTACTAATTGTCCCTCTTATACTCGCATCTAAATCATTTATGTAAATGACGGTCCTTGGGGACATTCTTCCTGCATTTATCCTGTATAGTCCTGTTGGAGTTTTATAGGTTTCTGAGATTCCTACTCCTCTTCTGAACTCTGATGGATGTGGTCCTAACCAACCCAGTCTCTCTTCATGCGTCAATCCTGTCATCCTAGGAGTTAGTGTGCTAAACCTTCGTTGCACTTTCTCCATAGCTAGAAATGCCTTCCTTAAATAAGGAGACCACAATTACACACCAGACTCTCAAGACCCTGTACAATTGCAACAAGACATCTCTGCTCCTGTAACTTGAATCCCTTTGATATGAAGGCCAAATAGTATCTGCTGCCTTCACTGTCTGCTGCATCAGCATGCTTGCTTTCAGTAACTGGTGTACAAGGACACCCAAGTCTCATTGCACCGCACCTTTCCCATTTTGCCACCAATCAAATCATAATCCACTTTCTTGTTTTTGCTACCAAAGTGGATAGCCTCTCATTTATCCACATTATATTTCATCTCATGCATTTGCCCACTGGGTCAATTTGTCCAAATAACTGTGAAGTATCTCTGCGTTCCCCTCACAGCTCACCCTCCAACTCAGCTTTGTCATATTTAAGTTTGGAGTTATAACATATAGTTGCGTCATCTAACTCATTAACATATATTGTGAACAGCTGGGGTCCAAGCATTGTGATCCTTCTGGTACCGGGCTAGTCACTGGCTGCCATTCAGAAAAAGACTCATTCATTTCTACTGTTTCTTGTCTGCCAGCCAGTTTTTCTCAATCATGTAACACTACGCCCAATCCCATGCTCTTTAACTTTATGTTCTAATCTCTTGTGTGGGACCTTATCAAATGCCTTCTGAAATTCCAAGTAAACCACATCCACTGCCCCCCGCTTTTCATCTCTACTAAAAAAAATTCCAGTAAATTTGTCAAGCATAATTTTGCCATTGTAAATCTGTGTTGACCCTGTCTGATCCTGTCACTGTTTTCCCAGTGCTGTACTACTAAATATTTTGGAATGAGCTCTAACATTTTCCCCACTACTGATATCAGGCTAACGGTCTATAATTCCCTGTAGACTGTGTAGTTTTTTCTTAAAATAGTTGGATTACAGTAACTACCTTCCAATCCATTTGATCTGTTCTTGGGTCTTTAGAATCTTAAAAGATGATCACCAATGCACATCCAGTGTTTCTAAGACCACTTCCTTAAGTGCTCTGTGATGTAGATTGAGTCCTGAGGGATTTATTGGCCCTTCAATCCCATCCTCGACACCATTTTCCTCTTCCCTCTTCTAAATAATTTCTTCAGTTTATCCCCCTCAATAGATCCTATGTTCCTCATTATACTTTGGGATGTTATTCGTGTCCTCCTTAGTGAAGATAGAAGCCAAGTATGAACTCAATTAGTCTGCTATCTCTTTGTTCCTCATGATAATTTTCCCCATTTTTGACAATAATGACCTACATTTGTCTCGATGAATCTTAATGAAACTTTTACAGTTAGATTGTATGTTAGCTGCAATCATATTCTTCTCCTTTATTTTCTATTCATCATCAATCCTTTTATCTTTCTTTGCTGAAATCTAAACTGCTGTCAATCCTCAGAGTTTGCTGCTTTTTTGGCCACTTGTATGCCTCTTCCTAGGATTGAATGCTACTTTTTGTTAGTTACAGTCAGGCCATCTTTCCCATTTTACTTTTCCAGACTGAAATGAACAACTGTTGCCGTTAATCCGTGCACTTTTCAAATGTTTGCTACTGCCTTTCCATTATCAGTCCTTTAATCAATGTTCCTTAATTTATCACAGCCAACTCGCTCCTCATACCATTGTAGTTCCCTTTATTTCAATTCAGGACCCTAGTCTCAGAATTTACTGTATCACTCTGCGTCTTAATGAAGAATTCTATCTTTTGGCCATTCTTCCCAAGGGGGCCATGCACATCTTGATTTGCCAATTACTGCTTTTGCATTACGCTATACCAAGTCTCGGATGGCCTGTCCTTACTTTGTTTCTCAGTGTATTGATCCAGAAAACCATCTGTACACGTTCCAGGAATTCCTCATCTACGATATTGGTACCGATTTGATTTGCCCAATTTAGGTACAGATTAAAGTCACCCATAATTGCAGCCATACCTTTATTTGTTGCATCTCTAATTTCCTGTTCAGTGCCTTCCCCAACATTACTACTACAGTTCGGGAGTCTGTATACAACTCCTACTTTGCAACCAATTTATTTCTTGTGTAGTCATACTTATAGTGTAGGGAATAGTGTGCAATAGTTTTAAAAATGGAAGTTGATCTTTCTTTTCAGGTGAAGGGTACCTCTATTGGAATTGAATCCTCTCATAAGCAAAAGAACAAGATTTTGGAAAGATTGAGATCATCATAAAAAAGCAGAGTGGATGCCTGAACTGTCCATTTTTTTTTTTTACAGCTGCTTATGACTCCCTGAGGAATTCTGTGTGTGACTTGTAATGGTCATATAACAGGATTTCTGCTGCAATCCCCATTCCTATCGATAAACCGTGCATTTTCATGCTGTGCACCTACTTTGAACGACTGTTGTTCTTTTTAAATTATCCTTCTATACACTCAATGCCATTATTTAACATCCTGCACTTGAATTGTTATTTCCTTTCTGATTGCAATAACTGGTTCTGGAAGAGCTGTTGAATTGATAAATATTTCATACAGCACACAAATGAGGTTTTAGTTGTGATAAGATAACCTGTCAAATGCTTCATGTGGTGAAAGGCATGCTGGGTATGCTCTGTTGGTCAGATATACACTGAGTGAGATACAGTAGCTGTTGAAAGGCAAACACTGGTTATTTCTCTGCTGATCGAGATGTTTTTAAGGGTTTGGATGTGGCGATCGCCTTCCCAGTGAGAAGTTTGCAAAGGTTGGAAAAGGAAATCTGATGTGTCTTTTCCATAGTGAGCAAAGGAGGATTGTAAGAGTTCAAGTACCTACTGGGAAGGCTAGTTGGGCTGGTTAGTCTTTGTTATTGATTAGAATGTGCAGGTAACCTCTCAATTAAAATTATCTCCCTGTGGAATGCTGATGTTGTAAAGTATATTCATTCACGTTATTTATCGAATCTGGAGCTCTCTGTGCCTGAGTGGTTGGTTTTTTGTCTTTCTGTATATCTTCTATAAGTATATTTAATAAATACTTTTGTTAGTAACAGATTCTCTTGTGTCTCATTTAGAATTTGTATTGAACACTCTTCACTAAAACCAGAATTCATTTTGCGAACCATCTGTTTTTTTTTTTAAACATTTGGAAGGGAATGTTTTCAGTACCATGCTAATGGCAAATATTTTTAGAAATACTAGTGGAACATTTTGAGAAATACAGTAGTAACAATAGAGTTGTTGGTATAAAAACAGTCTTCTGTTGTCCAGTCAATGTATCTAATCCTCAGTGCCACTTAAACAGTGTAAAGCCCTTTTTTTTTGATAGTTTAACTGTTTTATAGTTTAAGCTATATAACGAAAGTCATGAATGTTTTGCTCAAAGAAGGGTAGATTTAGTAGAACAATCAGTAATCTGTTTTTATCCAGAACGAGAAACAAAAGCATTAATTTTATCAGGTAAGTCATGATAGATTTTTGTGCAAATATTCACCATTTTAGTTTCAAAAACCTTAATCCATTTATGTGCAATAAACAAAACAATTTCAGTGTATTGATGAGATTAAAATAAGCACTGCATGTATTTAGTTTTTGTTTCTAGGCTAAAGCTAAATTGAAAAACGCAGGCCACCTTGAAAAATATTTTTTTTGAGCTGGAGCTGTGTAGATTGAATAGAATATTTGACATTTCGCAATTCTACTATTTTAGGTCTTCTGACCAAGATTTCAACCTTTGTGTTTTATAAGGTTATCTTTTTCAAACATTTATTTAAAAAAAACTTCAAGGAATATTGCTGATACCTGTGAAAGTTTTCTTAGAAGATTTACCACAATTGCCTTAACATTTGTTACAGAAGTAATGATCAATTAGGTATTATCAAGATTCATTCATGGCCATGTGATTTTTAAGGCTGCAATTTTTGATATATTTCATTAATCTATTTGAAGTTATTCATTTTCTTTAACATTATACTGATTTTCCCTTACCCAATACAACTTGCACAAAATGCTGGGCAGCAGAATGATTATAAATAGGAAACTTGAGGTATATTAAAAAGGGGAAAGATTTAATTTCAGAATCCAGTAGTGTAGCTTTCTTTTCATATAATAAGGTCGCTGTGATGGATCACTTCATCTTTTGTGCTGACAAGTTAAATTGAACATTTATCATGCCCAGGTCTAGTTACCAATATTATACTGGGCCCGTCCCCATTTGGATCACAATTCTCTTTTCAGGTTGCCTTCACCTAAGTCATTGTTACTATTTAATAACTAGCAATTTTGGAAGGTAGTTTATGAATAAAACACATGCTCATTGTAAATCTGTAGTCTGTAAATCACAAACTGGCAAGTTGGACTTTTCCCTCCGTGGGACAGTCCATATTCTAATGCATAATTTATTTTGTATTATTTTAATGTTTTTTCTTTGAAAGACAATTGGTTTGTTTCTGAACTTGTGCCAAAATATTTTCAGAGAGTGGAGCTTCTGTGGTATGGAAGTTCAATAATCTGATTTTAACTTGTATCTATCTAGAAAATGTCTAATTTACTTGGAGATTGTAGGAAAGCTGTACTGAATATTAATAATCCACAATTGGAAGACAAATGTTTAATGCGGCTTTGTGAAGCTACAATATTAAATGGTATTTGATTGAGGTAAATACGGTAAGCTTTGAATCCTTGCCCTTGCTTTTCCCAGGTGCTGTACTCAACATTCAGATAAATTAATTATTAATATAATTGAAAGTTACACTATGTAGCAGATGTTGACACTTCCATTCTCAAGTCATGGATACGGCTTTCTATCGGTACGTAGAATTATTGAAAGAAAAGTTTACAATTTGTTTTATACAAGAGAGGTTTTAATTTAGAAAATGCTTTAGAAAATGGAAACTGAACTGTTACTTGATCAGATGTTATACATTTTTACTTCCTATATGTGGGTCATACTAAAATGCATAGATTTGAAATTGATCTGCGTCTTTCCATTGAAGTATAGAATCAAAAAGATTCACCACTTGTAAAATCATGTTTATAATTTGTTTGTTCAGAGAGAAATAATTTATTATCTTGACTATACAGACCAGGATGATCTAAGGTATGAGTTAGCTTATGCCAATGGGGTTACTTAGAGGGTTTTACAGCTCGTTGCAATGTCACAAGGTTATGAAAGAAACATTTGTCTGGCTGTTTTTGCTTATTGTTAAGATGACATCCTTGTTGTAAGTACATACTTGGACATCATGGGAGGACAGGATCTGTCACATCTTCTAACTTTCTCTAGATAGACCACCAGCACTATGTTTCAGTTCAAGCTATGAGAATTGTCCTCCAGCACCTCATATGAGAGTAATGGTTACCTGTAGAGCAGGTTGATACATGGAGAGAAAGGGGACAATATTTCTGAAAGAAAATGGCAACAGTGAATAACACCTTTTCTGGGCAGGTTGACAACAATTCTATTTATGCACCTGTACTTTAGTCATTTACACAAAAAGATATTGTTGAAATGATATCGTAAGTTGTAAGCAGAATACAATTTTTCCATTCATGTCATTTGTTGTGAAATGTCTATTAATGCAAGCCTTTTGAAGTAGATTTAGCACTGAATTTGTTTATGTAAACAGTTATTTTGCAAGTAGGGTGGATGATCCAGACTTCAACTATCTATTTTACCTGGATTTGGCCAGACTTTCTCTGTACCAAGTCTTTGTAAAGCTCTCAAATGTTCTATTGTGTTGCATGTTGCCTATAAAAATGATTATTATTTGTATTGTATTTGCCTTTGTGTATTTAGCCCATTATTGGATGATTAAAATCATGGATCATAAATCACCACCAACATTTAATCAAATAATCCAAACAAAATATGTATGTTCTAATATATTGTAGTATGTAAAGATATTGCTTCTAAATTTTAACATCTGCTTGGCCTAAAAACTAGTACAAGTGCAACAGTGTACTCTAAGTTCTAATTTAACTTTAACTCTTCTGTTCTTAGGTTACAGCAAATTCTACACCATCAGCCAATCTAGTAAAGGTTCAGGAAGTTGCAAGCTGGCTGTTGGAAATGAACCAGGAATTGCTGTCTGGGGGCAGCAAGAGGCGTCGAACTGGAGGATCCCTCAGAGGTAATGCCTCATTGAGTCATGGGGAGGAGGAAATGAACAGGGTAGTGGAAGAACAAGAGGGTCATTGTGCACGGTTTGCTGATGGCGGCGGAGCTGAGGCAAGCAGCAGCAACAGTGATGAGGTCCAAGTTGCTACTGCAGAGGAAGAAGAAAACAACAACCGAGTCACAGTAGAGGCCGAGGAAGAGAGCAAAGAGGAGGAACAAGAAGATGGTGAAGAGGAGATGGACCAAGACAGTGATGATTTTGAACAATCTGATGATAGTAGAGAAGATGATAGCACAAATGGAAATGATGTAACCGATCAGAATGATAACATTGACGTTGCCAACCAACAACCACTACCCCTGTTAACTAAGAATCAGGTAAGTGAGAATTTGTTATTGATCATATAAACTGAACTGAACTCAAATCAAAAGCCTTATCAGTTATGTTTATTGTATAATGCAATTTTTTAGACATGGTTATGATTCAATTTTGTAAGCACGTGTACAGTAGTAGAATAGCAAATATATATTGAAGAAGTAAGGATCAACTTAATAATATTTATATGCTAATATGTTGCTGAACTATTGACTAGGCTGTTCTTTCGGTCCAGGGGTCACAACCTTCTTAGCTGAAAAGCTTTTTAAAAAGGAATTACTTCAAGTAAAAGCTCTTCGGAATATGAGATGGAGAAAATTAAAGGATAAAGACCTAAATCTACCTAAAGAAAAAATGTTGTTTATTGAAAAATCTCTAAAAATGCAATGCCATTATTTTATACTGTGCAAAGTCACTTGCTTTAACTTCCCCGAATGCTTATAAGCGTGACCACAGGTTTGACTGCATTTCATGTGACTTCAATCTTGGATATAGGCTGATAAAAATAATTTTGTTTCATAGTTGAATTTTGATGCTGGTCAAATCTTAAATGTGCTTTTGGCTTGATCAGTGTTTTCCTGTGCAATCTTAATTCCACATTATCTTTCACTTCTTGGTAGATATGTTTTAGGCAAAGGCTTCAGGTTTTGCCAACCTATTGCAGTGTAGTCTGAACATACTGGATTTTAAAATTTTATATTCATTAAGATACAATTGCAGTTAAATTAATACACTGATGGCATGACCTGTCAAAAGTCTTCCTTTCGTATCTGGGATAGATTGAATTGGACATGTAGGTAAGAAAACATGAGTCCTCTAAAACACTGCTCAATTTTTCTGTTTCAAAACGCAGTTGTAAAACAGCCCAATTGGAGCAGAAACATTGATGACTAAATGTTCCCACATCATTACAAATTGGTAATATGAACACCGTTAAATGGGAGCTGCTATTGAGACTCTGGAGTCCCAGGTTGCCGACCCCTGGTTTAGGTGTAAGAGTGTTAAGATAAGTCTGCATTTATCAGGTACTATTTAAGGTAATTTCCTATTGACCTGTTCTTCATTTTTTGTGTTATGATGTATTTGCTGTGAAATGATGAATTGGTTTTGCACAATATTTTGAATACTTTCAACATTTTGGTACAAATAGTTTCCTATTTTTTCCTTGCTGTCATTTGCATTGCATTATTGGAAAATTTAAGAATAAAACTTTAGATTATAAGAACTGTCAAGATATTGCGCAATGTTCTCAATTAACTGAATCAATTTAATCTTCAATTCTGCTCAAAAGAATGAAAACTATATATAGAAAATTATTTTGGAAGATTTAGAATATTCAGTTATGTACTCTAAATACAGCTCAAGTTATTTGACATCTGACAAGTAATTTTATTTTGTATAGTAGATTCAAATAACCATTTTTTAATATCTGATTTGTCGTAGCAATGTTGTACATCACATTACTGTGCTTAATTGTCCAAGGAATCTTGAGCATATATATATATATGTTACTTGCCAAAAAGTGCCAAATCATTTTTATTAACTGATAGTCCATATCAGTGAATAGTTTAATTTTATCCACTCCTTTACAAATAAGCCCACTTCATGTTCAGTAACTTTCTTCAAATTGCATTCCTGCAGTACAATGGCTAAGTCACTAATAAGAGTCATACAGCACGAAAACAGACCTTTCTATCCAACCAGTCCATGCATAACATAATCCCAAACTAAATTAATCCCACCTGCCTGCTGCTGGTCCATATCCCTCCAAACCTTTCCTGCTTCAGTATCTATCCAAATGTCTTTTAAATATTGTAATTGTACCCACATCAACCACTTTCTCAAGAAGTTCATTCCAAAAGCAAACCACTCTCTGTAAAAATAAAAGCCACTCAAATCCTTTTTAAATCTCTCTCTTTCATCTTAAAAATGTGCCCCCTAGTCTTGAAATCCCCTGTTAGAGGGGAAAAAAACAACTACCATTAACTCTATCTATACCTCTCATTATTTTATAAACTCATATCAGATCGCCTGTCAATCTCCTAAACTTCAGTGAAAAAAAAATCCGAGCCTATTCAGCCTTCCTTTATTACTTGAACCTTCCAAATCCAACAACACCCTGGCTAATCTGTTCTGAACCCTCTCCAGATTGATGATGTCCTTCCTGAACTACTTTAACTCCTCAGGATTTTAGGGTTAATGAGAGTCTTATTTCTTCCAATTTTTAGTTTCTATTTCCCTCGTGTCTAAACAAAAACTTCTTTTCCTCTTGGTTTTCATAGTACCAGCACTAGTTCTCAATAATCTATTAAAATTCATGATTTGCCAACTCTTATGATTTCAAGTAGAATTCCCAGACCTCATCCATTGTTAAATCCAATAATTTCTCTTTGCCTTTCATACCGAACCCCCTTCAGCAAATCCCAACTCTCTCTTATCCATTTCAATCAAAATTTTGAACATTACTTTCTCACTGTTAATATATTTATTTGATTGTTAGGGATGAAATACATGTTGGGAATACAGTTTAACTGAATGCTGACCCTATGAATGTTACAGACTCTAACCTCCATTTGTGGTGTAGCTTTACTTGTCTAAATTGTTTGTTCTTGTTACTGTTATCTTTGTTTCTGTAAAGTTTAGCTTTTCCTTTTATAGCCAACAAATCCATTGTATAACATTGAACTCTTCCACTTCTCTACTGTATGAAAATGAATGCTCATGACACTGAACATGCTTTCTTTGCTGCATAAATTTTTTTCTACAATTTTACAATTCTTCAAAATTTTCCCTCATATTCCTTCCTTCTGCAATTTTTATAGTTTATAATCCAAGCTTGACCTAAAATCATAACATGCTGCTTTATACCTGGGCGGCACGGTGGCACAGTGGTTAGCACTGCCGCCTCACAATGCCAGAGACCCGGTTCAATTCCTGCCTCAGGCAACTGCCTGTGTGGAGTTTGCACATTCTCCCTGTGTCTGCGTGGGTTTCCTCCGGGTGCTCCGGTTTCCTCCCACAGTCCACAAATGTGCAGGTCAGGTGAATTGGCCGTACTAAATTGCCCATAGTGTTAGGTGAAGGGGTAAATGTAAGGGAATGGGTCTGGGTGGGGTGCTCTTCGAAGGGTCGGTGTGGACTTGTTGGGCTTAAGGGCCTGTTTCCACACTGTAAGTAATCTAATCTGTATCGTGAACCTTAGCTCTGTGCTGTGACTTTTCAAAGTGAAGCAGTAAGGCTTGTTTTAATACCTATCCAATATATTTCATTGAGTGGGGTGAAATTTAATATTACATTCAGGGATAGAATGTTCACACCAGCAGAAGTGAACAAAAGAATTGATACTGTTGCACTATGCACCATGACAATATGAGAAAGCTGTGTGAGAACAGGATAGCGAAATAACTAAACTTGAATACTATTATAAACCCAACTGATAGTACTATTGGACAAGTCAGATCCCAAAAGCCTGACTTGCATTTTTTTTTTGTTTTTTGTGAACTTGTTTATTCACTGAAACCTATTTACATTGTTCTATAACAACAGTACAGATTTTTGTATCACAAAAGAATAAAAATTCAAACCAAGCTACCTAAATATAGAAGACCGTTAGAATGACCTTAACACACACGGCGAAACAAAATTTCATCCTACTTCCCTACACTCTTACCAATTTTTCCTCACTCTCTTTCTGATAAGTGATGGATGTAGTATTGTTCTGAAAGGACACAAACTTTTTCTTAAATATGAAAATCTTTCTCAGAGGCAACCAGTACCTATCTGCTTCTGTTTTTAAATCCAAGTTCCAAAAGTAGTGAGAGTACATATTACCTCACAATATAAATCCTGTCAGAAGAAAATGATTTATTAGATTTAATACAATAAATATAATACATTCATATAAAATGACCAGAAGCCAAGCAATACCTGAACAAAGCACACTTGTTGAAGGTAAGCACATCAATTTTTAGAAAGTCTTCAGTATCTCAAAACAAGAGTGTAGACAGAGATTTACCTAATACATTAAACCTGAAAATAGGCTTAATGTTTTGAATGGCCATGGTAGTAAATATTTTAACTAAGTCTTTCCTCTAAATATTCTTCCAGACTCAACAAGAATAAAACATTCCAACAAAAGATCCCAGGTACTTGGTTCTAAGTGAGATAGAAGTCAGAGACTAGCTGAGCTCAAAACAAATGCATTCTTTGGGAGATAAATTGTCTTTGGGATAAAGTGCTGATAGAGACTAGGAGAAAGATCTGTAAGGTATTTTGAAAAATACTTTGAACACTGCAAAAGTACAGAAATTTACAAACAAGGCAAGATAGTACCCATCTTCAAAAGAGTTGTCAAAAAAAAACTAATGGCAACTTTGGACTCAGCAGTCTTCTGTTCCACTATAAATGAATGCAATTTGATGATCAGGATTATCTTGAGTATCATCTTAGTCAGAGTCAACACAGAGATAGAAGATCTTAGCATATAGATCTCTTCTGACTTTTTTTATTGTGGTGTGAGACAACCCAGGTCAATTATGGTTAGTCATATGACACATTGTGCCTCAACTTCCAAAAAGCCTTCAATAAAGATTTACGCAAATCATAATTTATTTTGGGGTGCATATTTATAATGGATCAGAAAATATTTAAAACAGTTAGGGAATACAAGTAATCATTGGAGGAGTTGTGTCCAATTGGGGGAAGTGCTTTAGAGGTTAGTTTGGGAACCAGTAATATTATAATTTTTGTTGTAAGTTAGACCTGGATTCAAAGCGCAATGAGTGGTTGCCAAATTTTCATCTGATACCAAACAACAAGGAATCAACGGATTCATAAGAGTCGAATCAAACTATACAATGGATTGGACAAGTAGGCAGAAAAGCTGAGGATGAGGAAGTTTAGTCATTATACTGCAACCATTAAGTCTGGAGATGAATCTATCATTCTTGCATTTTTTTAAAGTGATGAAATGGCTACTGAGAAAACTGAAAGGATTTGCTTCAGTGTTTTGGTGACTTGTTCATGCCATGGAATATATGGGAGATGATCCAAACCTTTACAGTGTCTTGGAACAACATCAACATCCTCTTTTGCATTGTGTCTAATTTTTCTGCCCATTGATTTAAAAATATAAAAATAAACTTTATTCTTTAAACCAATGATGGTGTAACATATAATTTAACCTATAATCTTAGATGTGTCTGGCATTGGCTGAAATCATATTTAAACAGCCAAGACATCAGCTATTCACAGTCTGCATTCTTCTAATCTAAATCTGACACAAAACATGTATCAATGTGGTCATCAACTGGGTGGGATCTGGTGAAAATATAAAATCTCCTTAAATTTTGGTGGAATCTATACTTAAGGGATAGGGTTGTTAGGTTTCAGAGACAGAGCACATTGGTTCAAACGACAACCACTGATAATGTAGCTAAAGCAACAGTGAACAAGGTGTAAGTAGATATTTTGGGCAGGGTGAAATAGAAGAGTAAATGCAAAGAACCAGAAACGCAAAGTTCAGGAATGGTGAGACATGACCAAGGAAAGGATTTTAATCTTGAGCCCAAGGATTTTGAAGTACTTTTTCTGGAGATTGGGGACAATAAAGCTCAGTGAAGCCATGGGGGAAAATGTTGCAGTTTGAGATAGGGTGATGACGTACATTAGAGAAATTACCAAGTAGTGATAAGAATGAGGATTCAACAGTAGTTGGAATTGGATAAAAGTGATTCTGGTAATGAAATAGATATAAGGAATACAGATAAACCTGTGGGTTGATTGACATCCTTAGTTCTGTTCCTTCCTTAGTCTGAAATGATAACAGGGGTAGTGATTTAGTCGATGCTAACTTATGAGGATTATTCTGGTTTCGTCAACATTAACCCGAAATAAATTTAAAAACATTTAGATCTTAATGTCAGAAATGTATTTGTAAAGCCTTTGAATAAATTTAAGCACAGGAATAAATTTAAGCACAAGAATTAGGATCAGAATTAGGTTGTTTAGCTCTTGAAATCTGCTCTGCTATTTGATAAGATCATGACTGATCTAATTGTAAAGTTCACAGGTAACCAGTGCATTTGTGAAAACAAGCTGCTAACCTCCAGTTGATAGAATTGAGAGATAATATAGAAATAATGAAGATTCGGACCAAGAATAGAACTCTGCATTATACCAGAGATAATAATTCTACTTGTGAGGAGAAACACTTAAGATATGTAATGTACTTTTTGCAGCCAGCATCCCAAAATGAGAATCAGAATTTTTGTTTAACGATGTTTTTAGAAGACATGTACAGAACCTTGTTTAGACTACTTTTAGTATTTGTAGTATTGTGCTTGGGTTTCACTTTTTATTTCCTCGAGCACCTGAAGTGCTGTCAGGATGCCCAAGTACAAAATGTGGTTCAGGTTGATACACAGAACTTGTGCTAAGATGTTTCTTGAAACCCAGGATTAAAGACTCCTCTTTGTCTTGCAATTAACTATTAAGTAATCCTGTAATATTCATTCCATATTTTGTTCTGATGGGAGCAGGTTTATTCAGCCGTTTCTTTTGAGAGCAGTGCCATAGCACAGAAAGCACAGATTGTGTGAATGATGATGGGATAAGCAACGAACATTGAAAATCAGTGGTGCTTGATGTTTGTAAGCCTGATCTTATGCACTCTGTACAATTTATGCAAGAATTAGAAAATTTTCACTATGAGGAGGTAAAGTCATAGCTGCAAAGCAGTTTTATGTTTCAAAGCTTTGTAGCTAGTGTGAGGTGATTCACTTTGGTAAGAGTAACAAAAATATGGGGTACTGGGCTAACGGTCGGATACTTGGTAGTGTGGATGAGCAGAGGGATCTTGGTGTCCATGTACACAAATCTTTGAAAGTTGCCACCCAGGTAAATAGTGCGGTGAAGAAGGCATATTGCGTACTGGTTTTTATTGGTAGAGGAATTGAGTTCCTGAGATCATGTTGCAGTTGTATAAGACTCTGGTGCGGCCGCATCTGGAGTATTGTGTGCAGTTTTGGTCGCCATACTATAGGAAGGATGTGGAGGCACTGGAACGGGTGCAGAGGAGGTTTACCAGGATGTTGCCTGGAATGGTAGAAAGAGTGTTAGTGGTAGATTCTTTACTCGGATAGTCGTGAGTTCATGGAATGCCCTGGCAGTAGCAGTGGTGGACTCTCCCTCTTTATGGGCATTTAAGCGGGCATTGGATAGGCATATGGAGGATAGTGGGCTAGTGTAGGTTAGGTGGGCTTGGATCGGCGCAACATTGAGGGCCAAAGGGCCTGTACTGCGCTGTATTCTTCTATGTTCTATGTTCTAAACAAAATTGAAGGTCATGGAACAAATTAGGTGAGACATTTTTGTGTGGAAGTACAGATAGCAACATTTTTTTAAAAAGTAAGTTTATGTTAGAGATTAAATATGATCTGTTCACAGCTGAGATTCATGCAAGGTCGATTTAGTCTCTGGAGTGTTGTTAAAGGTGACATCAGAAGTGCAATCTCATTTAGCAATAGAAAGTGAATATATATTGCAACAAAATCTGGCAGTGGAAAACAAAGTTATTTGCTATGTGCTTTTGATTTAAGCAGGCTTCCCAAAGTTGGGGGCGGGCTCCCAGGTAGGGTGGTGAGCTCTGAGGTAGCAATAGTCACCATAGAGCTCAGTTACAACAAGTGTAATCCCACTCTGACAGACAGATGCCCGCATGCTCAAAGACCCCCACCACTCAGTTTTCACTGTGGGATCAGGACAATATTGATTGGAGTCATAGTGGTTAAAAAAAAATTGGATAGCACTTGTTTAAGGTATCAGTTGATTTATTGATGCTTTCTGGTAATCCAGAAAAGTAACGTATTAGAATTGAAAAGGACACATATAAGGATATGTTGTTCTAGGTATTGCTAATCACCAGAGGCAATGCTTTTGGAACAAGGCTCCGAAAGTATTGCCATAGAATCCCGACACTGACCATTGGCCCAACAAGTCCACCAACCCTCCGAAGTGCAACCCACCCACACCCATTTCCCTTCCCCTATATATACCCCTGACTAATGCATGTAATCTACACATCCCTGAACACAGTGGACAATTTAGCATGGCCAATTCACCTAAATTGCACATCTTTGAACTGTGGGAGGGAACCAGAGCACCCAGAGGAAAACCACGCAGACACAGGGAGAACATGCAAACTCCACACAGAGACAAGTTACCTAAGGCTACAATCAAACCGGGGCCCCTGGCACTGTGATGGAGCAGCGCTAACCACTGAGTCACCATGCTGCCCTGGTCAGTCTGTCAATTAGGATTTCCCTTTGGCAGGGCTCGTTCTAATCCGGCTATACTATACTTGAAATGCATTATTAAAATTAGTCAGTTGAAGGCAGGTATGTTAATATAAAAAAACTCAACAGTTTGGAGAATTTTATGGCATGTCATACAATCACAGAAATTCTTACAAATCCGACTAAGGAAGAATATAGATGTTCAGAGGAGTTGAGCATGGCTCAGGTGAAGCATAATTCAGGCAATAATAATGCATTTTATGTATTTTTAGATGGAACCCTTAAAAAATAAATCCAGCTTCAGTGGTGGGATTTGAATAATTGGTTCTGCTGGATACACTGCTACAGGGATGACAGAATGCTAAATATTTCTTCTTTGCATCTGGTCTCCAGTGAAAACATTGAAGCATTTCCATATTCATTTTCAAATGGTATTGATTGTACGTTATTTTCTCCTCTTAACAAAAAACTTGTGATTGTCACCTGTATTTCTGTTCAACTTTAAGTGTTTACATTTACAGTGCAATTAAAATTATATCTAAAATGTAGCTGTATGAGTACTGATGGACCAGATTGTGATTCTGCTCCTTATTTTCTGTTAAGACAGAGCTTTTAATTTCTGGCAAGAAATTCTGATTATGGATCCTTCAGAAATGCAGAGCGTACCTGAAATCTAACAGTACCCTTATTGTGTGAGATAGTTTTTCAGCAAGTCAGCATGTCGTGTTCAGTGACTTTAAATGTCCAGGAGCATAGCGAGACACTTGGACTGCTGCTGTTAAAGTAGGGTATCTATGGCAAGTGTGGGGTTAGGTTGACAGTTGGTTAAGGTGGCAGTGAGTAGAGAGCCAAATGAGTGCTAGAGGATTAATATGGCAAACGTGTTGAGACTGGCAATCAAAAGTCCAATGATGACCGTGAAACCATTGCCAATTGTTTTAAAAGCCTATCTGGTTCACTAATGTCCTTTAGGAAGGAAACCACCAATCCTATGTGGTCTGGCTGCATATGACTCCATACCCACATCAATGTGGTTGATTCTTAAAAAAACGGAGACCTTTATCAGTGGCATGAAGAGTCTTGTGCACCCTTCAAAAGGATAAGACATGGAAATATTTAAGTTGATTTTGGTGTTCTCTTTCACTTCTATCTCAAGTCTCTTCCCGTTTCTGCTTGATCTTTCCAACCCTACAACTGTTTGTCTTTCATTTTGAGCAGTCTTGTCTTTTTGACTGCATTTGTTTCCTAACCCTCTTCCAACACAGCCCCTTCATTCCAAATTGTTACGCATGGTGGGAGTGTGTTATCACATGGTTATAAATGTGAATGCCATCAATGACTACTTTGGTTCAATGTTCAGCATCTAATACACATTCCACAATCTTATACTGTAGTTAGACCCAGCCACATCTTATCATGAAGGTTAAATGGTGTCACTGACTAAAATCCTTGGCTTTATGCTTATTTGTAGCACAGAACTTGAATACTGCTGTAAGGACAGACATTTTACTGAACTTTTATCTTGCATTTATTGGGACAAACAAAAGGAGGCCAAATTTCAAATAATCACACTAGTTTATACTATAGGGATGCTGATTGGTTGGCAGTTTGATTCTGATCAAGGGGTTGCTACTGAGCTTCTAAACTTTTGGGTAATTCAGAATAGCATGATAGCAATAAGTTGTCTCTGTGCTTATTCAACATTGCTAGCTTCTTTACCAATATTTACTGAAGAAAACCATCAACATTTATGTTGCATCAGTATATCACAGCAAGATAGACACATCATCATTTTCTGAATCTGTATATATTTAACTTGATAAATTTAGCAACTTCAGTTTTAGCAAATTCAGTTTTAATGCCCAAATACATGTTTTATAGCCAGGGGATCTCCTTTAGGTCCAGTGCCCACTATCATTTCTGTCCATTTCCACATGAAGTACATTTTTGATGCGAGGATCCCTAACCACCTACCTCCTCTATCTTACTGATATATAGATAATACTTTGTGATCTTTGCATATGTAATTGTTTCTAAGCATTTGCATCTTATTATGCTCCAGACTGTGTTCAAATTACTTTTGAGATGGAGTAAATTAACATGCTCCATTTCCTCAATGTGCTCACTACAAGATCCGCTAATAGGTTCTCCACTGCTGGCTACCATAAGCTTGCCTTCACTGGCTCATGTAAACGTTAGGATTTGTACAGCTCCATGTGCTATAAGGTTGATCACATCAAAAATCTTATAAATACAGCCACGGTCACTTCCTCATTTTAATTGATACAGAAACTCAGTTTATCAATGCCATTATGACAGATAAAAATCACACAACACCAGATTATAGTCCAACAGGACTATAACCTGGTGTTGTGTGATTTTTAACTTTTGTACACCCCAGTCCAACACCGGCATCTCCAAATCATTCTGAGAGTTGTTGGCTATCTGAGTGAAATCTTTGCTGTGTATAAATCAATCTCTCAAATTGGCTAAAGGCTGCAACTCAGACCCTGAATAGTGCCAAATCTACCTCAAATTAACCTGGAAAGGCAAAGTAGGTTGGAAATTTAAGTTACAGGTTAAGAAAATGTTTCATGCTGTTACTATGCCATGGCTATCAAATGTTATTTTTCACTAGGAGGATGCTGCTATCAGTCCAAAAAAAAGTTCTGCTTCTACAGGATGGAGCAAAGCTTGTATATGAATCTCAGTGCCTGCACGATGCCAGGTTTAATTTCTCCAATTCGCTCCTCAATTTGTCCTAAGTTGCACATCTCTGTGGAGCGGTAGTCAAGCTGCTACACTAGTTTTAGCATACCTAGATGGAGAAAATGTGTCGCAGTTCCTTGCTGCTTTTATGAATTGGAATTTGATTATTATCCAGTATTTCCTGTTGGGAAGAGTATGTGCACATATTGTCTTCAAGCATGCTGTCTGAAGTGAAGACAGCACTCAGAATTGTAATTTCCTGAATGATCGATGAGCTTGCACTTAAAAATGGTGTCTTTGGAGAGGTACTAGTGCCAGATCAGGCATAGATATGATGATGTTATGACAGTAGGTGCTACAAAATACAACAGATCTATGTCAAGTTGCTAATGACTCTGGGTGGGTGAACAACTAGAGGATGAACTTTTAATGGAAGTCTTCTTTGAACCACAAATCTGTGACATAACTGTCATATTTCATGTCAGTGAAAGAGCAATCATGTATACGTTAGGATTTGTACAGCTCCACGTGCTATAAGGTTGACCACATCAAAAACCTTATAAATACAGCCACAGTCATTTCTTCATTTTAATTGATACAGAAACTCAGTTTATATCATCAGTGTTCTAGTGAGGTGAAGGATTGTGACAATAGCTCTCGATTTAGCCTACAGATAGTGGTGATGATGATGGGATGTTTTCAATCATTTATTTGAGAGCTGTGGTCACCCTCGGAATGGTCAAAATATGAGCTTGCTCTTTTGAGAGGGGGCCAGATAGTTGGTTGGATGAAAGGGGTAAATATTTACTAATAGTCAAGCAATCTTTTTGTGTAATTGAGCTTTGACTATCTAGATGAGAACTGATTGTTCAATTCCTTACTAATATCATTTCAATTTAGCCTGGAAATGTATTTTGTTGCTGAGGATTTATGTTCATTGAAATGTATGTGTCAGCTTCTGAATTACACAACTTTTTTATTTGACCCAGACCAAAGATGACGAGGAATAACTGAAAGATTTGGCAGCTGCAGGTCTAGTTTCCAAGAGCTTGCAAGGCTAACTTTGTGTGTCAATTATATTTGACCTCACCACTCCCTTAATTATCGTTGAGGAAATGGAACTCTCTGGAATTTCTCGTGCTAAGTTATAAGCTGTGCAGCAATTGCTGACTGCTTGGAATGTAGGCTGGACAAATGGCAGTGTGAGTAGACTCAATATGTGATTTGATCTTTGTTCTGCATGTCAGTATGGCAGCTGATTTTCACCAATAAGGATACCACCAGTGCACCTAGGTGTTTCCTGTTGTCCAAGCTTGGTATACTAAACTTCTATTGTTAACAACTTCCCAAAACCTTAGAACCTGTGGCTTCCATTAGGAACTAGAACAAGCGGATGAAATAAATCTGTCTTGGTGGAATGTTTCAGGGTGTCTTCAACAACCACTTCTGAAACCATATTTTAAAAGCTTCCCACTTAAAGCAGGCAAATCTAATAATGGCAGTTTTACTTCTTTTTTTTTCACCTTGCGTTTTATGGAATTATGGGTTTTCATCCTGATACACTTCCAATAGAAAACCATTGTATGTATGGTTTTCTTGCAGTTGTGTGAACAACATTATTGTATAAGCCAACTGTAGTGCATTTTTGGAAGCTTGAAGATCTTAATTAACTTGCATTCATATAAATGACTTAAGTGAAACAATTTCCGTGAATAGAGAAATAGGAGAGAAGAGAAAAATAATGTCAGAGGAATAGGCATAGTCATGGAGAGAGTGACTAAGAGGCGTCACAAAAAATTTGGAGAAGACCCATTTAGATGTCATGATTTAGAGGGAGCTTGTGCAAAATAGGCCAGAGATGTTCTGCTGCATTCTGGGAGAAAGCAAAGGAAGGATTAAGTGGACTGATGTGAATATACTGGGGCATAAAGCTTGTGGCGAGACGGGCTGAGACTGGGAAAAAAAATTGAGAACTACTTGAAATTTTTAAACATTGGGGTGGGATGAAGGATTGAATAAAATGGCAATGGTAGAGTGAGTGGGTAATAACCATGTGCAGTATAATGTGGGACAAATAACGATGTTTAAAATCTGGATAATGGGCCTATAAGGAGAACAGTGCAGACATCATATGAGGATTGCCAGTGTTGTAGAAGTGGACCAAATCAGTCTTGAAGGTTAGGAACTAGAGTTAGAAATTTGTGGATTGAATATATTGTCAGTATTTGACACAGGCCGTTTTATCATTGGGACACAAATTTACACCAAGCAAATTGTTCTGCTGTTGTCAGTTGCAATTGCTAGTTGATTTGGCTCATTTGAATTTTAAAATGTATTTGAACAAAGAAATGTATCTGTGAGGGAAGGGGTCCTTTGTAAGTTCACCTTGTTTTGACCAACTAAGGGGGTGCTCTTGTTAGATATGGATAGCAAGTTGCTCCCTTTTCAGTGGGAAGGCACTTAATCAGGGACCAGTTGTAACAAAATCTTTTGTTGGAACAACAAAACTTTGATAGTTTATTGTGTCTGAGCTCTATTACGGTCAGAATTGCGTCAAGCTGGAATGCAAAAATAGCCTTCAATTATTTTATAGGGAGTTGATGCTATTGTGAGAAGCTTATTTTTAATGATTACTTGAATTCTATTCAAGGTGTTAAAGATGGTGTTACAAGTAACAAATCGGCTTATTTGTTGGATATGGCAACAGTTGATAATCTGTGACTACAATCAGCATCTATGCTGATAATGACATCTAGATTAGATTAGATTACTTACAGTGTGGAAACAGGCCCTTCGGCCCAACAAGTCCAAACCGCCCCGCCGAAGCACAACCCACCCATACCCCTACATTTACCCCTTACCTAACACTACGGGCAATTTAGCATGGCCAATTCACCTGACCTGCACATCTTTGGACTGTGGGAGGAAACTGGAGTACCCGGAGGAAACCCACGCAGACACGGGGAGAACGTGCAAACTCCACACAGTCAGTCGCCTGAGGCGGGAATTGAACCCGGGTCTCTGGCGCTGTGAGGCAGCAGTGCTAACCACTGTGCCACCGTGCCACCCACGACACAATCTGAGACACAAAAGAAGACAGCAGCCATCAAATGTATGAACACCTCCAGTTTGAGTTTGGTTTCTTGTTTTGCTTCCTTCCTTTTTTTCCCCAACCATTAACCAAGCCACTACCCAGACGCTTAAAGCCACAGTGACCATGTCTTACTTTGCCTGATTGCATTGTACATATCCATTTGTTGCAAGAATGATTACTCCTGGGGTTCCTGCAATGATTTAACCTTGACTCCTCTTTTTCTTCTTAAATGACAAAAATGTGCAAGGTTGTGATATCAAATTCCAGAGACTAGGATAGCGTCTGCCTCATCTCACCTCGCTACCTTCCATTGATGGCTAGGCCTATTTTGGTGTTCTCAAATCAATTTTTTTCCAATTAAATTTTCGGAAAGCAATTAGTTGGCTTCAGCCTCCTCACAGTTTCTGTTCCCTTGCCACCAACCCTTCTCACCTTCCTGGGGCACTTCCATTTTGAACTGGATTGTTTCCAATCTTAGCATCCTATTTTATCCTGAACTGACCTTTAACTCCTTTTCTGTATAGAGAACAACGTCGATTATCCGAACGAGACAGGCGGGGAGTATTTTGTTCGGCTAACTGATAATGTTTTTACAGGACCTTGACATCTTGTTCGGATAATCTGAAATTTGGATAATTGATGTTTGGCTAACCAAGGTTGTTCTGTACTCAGCTTATACTTGCACACAGAATTTATGAAACAAAGTATGATGGAGGAAGGGGAGTAAAAGATGTAAATATTGTAATTTATTCTGTTGAATATCACTGTTTAACTAGTCATGGGGCTAAGATAAATAATGACCACATTTAAGTCACTTTGAAAATGTAACCTTTTCTTGAAAAGCTGATGAAAAAAGTTGTTCATCTGTTTTTTCTTAAAATTGAACTTTAATACAAGATGAACTGAATTTTTGATCAACGATAAACCAAGATTACCAATTTGAACTTGTGATCAGTCTCATAGCAATCTTCAGTTTTCCTAACATTCTCCTTTACCACGCTGTAGTAATGCTTGGGATATTGTTCTAATTTTTTGGTACCTTGTACAATTCCACACAGTACTCACAAGGAATGTGAATTGCTCTTCACATCCTGTCTGAAGAAAAAACAGTGACTTTGAGGAACATTTGTGAAATTAATATATTTCCTTTCTGAAGACATAAAATTTGAGGAACGCTGTCCTGGATTTGTCAAAGAATGAAACAAACTACGAAAAGGTGAACATGTAAAGTACATTTTACGATATATTCAGTTTACCAAATTAGTTTTCTTTTTGATTCTTACCAGAAGAACATCAAGGTTTCTTTGCATCTCCCCATTTCCAATCGTTTGCCATTCAGTTAATTGCTGCCTCGTTTTAGCTACAAAAGTGTTATCCTCACATTTATCCTCATTATACTTCTGCCATACATTTATCTGTTCATTCAACTCTTGCAACCTGTCCTTCCACCAGATTTTGTCATCTGCAAATTTGGCTGCATTGCATTCTATTCTTTCTTCCAAGTTATTAATATATATTGTCAACAGTTGCAGTCTCAGCACTAATCCCTGTGAACTCCAACTAGTCACAGGTTGCCAACCTGAGGAAAAAAAAGCTCCTTACTCCCCACTTACTGTTTCTTGCCCATTAGGCAATTTTCCATTCATGCTAATGTCCTCTCTCCAACACCATGGGATCTAACCGATCTATAATTTGCTGTTTTCCCTGTACCTACTTTTAAAATAGTGGGGTTACAGTAGCTACCCTTCAATCATTAGGAACTGTTCCAAAGTCTATAGAATCTTAAAGGACGACCACCAATGCATCAACTACTTGTAGGACCACTACCTTAAGTATCCCGAGATGTAGATTATTGGGTGCTGATGATTTATCGGCCTTCAAACTCCTTAATTTCAGCAGCAATAATTCCTTATTAATGCTGATTTCCTTCAGTTCCTCCCTCTCAACAGATCATGTTCCTCAGCATTTGGGATGGTATTTATGTTCTTTTATTGTGAAGACAAGCAAAATATGCATTTAATCTATCTTCCATGTTTTTGTTCCTCATTATAACCTCACTCTGGTTCTGACTGTGAGGATCCTACATTTGGCTTTACTAATCTTTTTCTCTTCACATAGCATTAGAGATTTTTACAGTCAGTTTGTATGTTCCCCTTAAGCTTACTTGCATGCTCTTTTTCCTCCTCTTAATCAATCCCTTAGTCTTCCTTTGCTGAAATCTAAACTTCCTCCCTCCAAACTTCAGCCTGCTGCTTCTTTTGGCTAATTTCTTTTGGATCTAATACTATGCTTCATTTCTCTTAGAAAGACAAATATTGCAAATCTGAAGCAAACACAATGTTGGAGAAAGTAAGCAGGTACTGAAGTCATACTGTCATCCCATTTTCTCCCCCCTCAGTGGAAGCAAAATGCTCAGAGACACAGTGTAGTTTTACCTCCTTCATCTTTATTCTGGGCCCTGGAGGGAGAGAGAACAATCACCCATGTGCACAGGGACATGAGTTCACGGTCTTCTCTGGAACAGCAGTTTCTCAATAAACTATATCGTCATTTTACAGGGAGGAGCATCCAGATAAGGCAATATACAAAGTAATTGGGTGATCGCTACAA
>NC_057710.1:154508620-154512167 GCF_004010195.1 Chiloscyllium plagiosum | reverse complement strand
TTCTTAATTTGTATGTTCATGCATCTAATGTTCAATGAAGACTTTGCATTGATTTTCATAAAAAAAGGTGATATGAGAATCACAATCTGGGAGGCAAACTGAAATATTAGATGAAGCTAACTATGGGATTTGTTACAAAAATGTCTAATTTCATAATATGTATTTTAGGAGTACCACTTAGTTTGGAGATTGAAATTGTTTTCTTTAAGATAAAACAAAACAAAAAAATATGGTTTGAGGAAGTACTAAATCGGCCTGAAGTAACTACAGATGAGAGGGTGGCCTTTGTTAATTTGGTAAGGACAGAATTGAATGGTACAAATAATATGGTCTTCTCTTAGCTTTGTAATGGAGCCAGTGCATCTGGCAAGATTGTCAGCCCAGGTTCAAGACCCACCTGCTTCAAGGTGTGTTATGAGATGTCAGAACCAGTTGCAAAATATCTGCATTTGTCCCTGTTAGAAAAATATTATTCATGAAATTACTCCAGATCAAAGCGTGGTTGGGTATGCATATATTTTACAGAAAAAGTATAGGTTTGTGAACTGGAGGTAGTTGCTTGAATCTCTCTGGGACACCCCAAATGTTCCCCATTGCCATGTGAATAGATTGCCACAAAATATTTTGTTTTTGATTGGATTTTATCTATGCTATTTCATGCAAAGCAGGTAGAGTTTAGAGTCTGGAAATAGAAGTTGCCGGAAACTATAGAAATAAAGCTCTGTCAGAAACTGAGGGTAGAATCTTAGAGTGGTATGTGCTTTCTATCTTCCCAAACTGGCCAAACAAGCTAGGCTTTGGGAAAACTTGACACAAAAACCATAAAAGTTGCCACTTGGTTTGAAAAATCTTCATGTTACATACAACCAAACCGTTGCATAGGGCACAATCCGTAGGCACAGCTCCACACACCTTTCATCCCCACAAATTGGCATCTGTCATTTATTAATTCTTCGCGATCATCACAACACCTCTCCAATGCATTGGCACTGCATCCTGAAAGCAGACTTGATTTGTAGAGCACAATGATAGCCAGTACTGGAAGGCTGCAGCAGGAACACTTAATACATGCGGACAGGGAGCCAGCTCACCGATTGGATTAAGCTGCATCTCAGGGCTGTTCGCTTGCTTTCTTAGCACTTGCTGACTTCATGCCTACTTGCAAACTCACAGCATCCATGCCTTACTTTGTAGTGCCAATTGGCCCAGTCACATAACTAGATGTTTGTCTTGCTAGTCAGCAGTCCACTGTCAAGGGGTGCACATCTTGCTGCATACCAGTATTCTACATCAGTCTCAATCTGCGCAATGTGCCAACCATTTATGTGGCGCACATATCATGTCACCTTCCATTATGTTGGAAATTGACATCAGGAAGAAAATGGCTGCAAACGCATTGAGGTGAATTGAGTAAAAGACTTAGTTGTGAGAGAGTCAGGTTGCAGTATCCACCGGTGATGGGGCTTTTAGAGAGAAAGAACATTGCACACAGACACATGCACTGTACTTGGTACAGATCCTATTTCTGGGCCATCCAAAAGCATCCTTCCTTGCTCCCATTGCAGTGTGTAGCACCTCCCTGCCACACATACCTCTGGAAACTCACTGATAGTTACTCTTTACGGCTATTGTACAAGGAGGTTCAAAGGTATGAGCATCACTCAGTGTCACGTATACGCATTGTTCTGCTTGCTTCTGTATGATGCAGTCAGCTTTCACTACAGATCTCCATTTGAGAAACTTTGTGGCCATGAAGTGGCCTAAACCGAGACTAACAACCAGATGTCCGGTTAGAGCACATACGTTTATACAAGAGTTCACAATCATTTACAAGTCATTGTCGTCATGCCGCTGACGTGGTCTCCATTGATTTTTCTTCCTTTTCCTCCTATGTTTTAAACTGCTCCTTGATTCCACAGCTGGGATAGAGGGAACTTGCTTGGCAGTGGAGCCTGCTGACCCAAGAGGTTTGGTACATAGTCATAGAGCATGGAAACAGACTCTTCGGTCCAACCAGTCCATGCCAAACATAATCCCAAATGTGAATGAAGTCCCTGGTTGCCAGCATTATAGAGTTACTAGAGTGCCAATAGCCTGAGTGTTTCTTCCTTGGCCGGCTGCAGAGCAGTCACACTGAGATAATCATCAAATTGTGCTCCCATACTCTTGAAGCCAAACGTACCCAAAGAAGTGTCACTATGAGCTGGTGGTGGTTGCAGAAGACATCCCTGTATGTGCTTCCTTGGAAGCTCTGTCTTTGCCTGAATGGGTCAGAAATATCAAGAGTCGTCTTGGCAGAGGCAAGTTGACCTTCCTCGCTTGACATTCCATGAGTTGTAAGTGTAGATAGGGTGTTGGTGGAGGGCCCCATCACCTCTGCAGTGTGTTGAGTTGAATCTCATATTCTCTTCTAGCTAGTTGCCTTATAGCTCCACCCACTCTCCTTGTAAGGATGGGGCGTCTGTAGTGCACACCAAGTTCCCAGTTGGCCTGCATTTCCTGCAGTCTGAGCATCCTTGTCTTAGTTCTCCCAGGCAGCCACAAATCTATCCATGGAGACAGCCAGCCAATTGCGTGATTGTCTGCACTTGTGTAGCTTCTAGGTAATGGGGTTGTTTTGTTTCATGTGGCTCTCTGCTGCTTCTGTTCCTCCTGATCCATGTGAATGAAGCTCCTTGTTCCTGACATTAGAGTCACCAGAGTGCTGGTGGTCTGAGTGTTTCTTCCTTGGCCGGCTGTGGAGCAGTCATAGTGAGGTATTCGTCAAATTGTACTCCCATGCTTTTGGAGCCAAATGTACCCACAGAAATGTTGGTACCTACCTGTGAGGGGTGGGTGAGGCAGCCTTGCCTATGATTCCTCTGCAGCCTCTGTATTTTTGTCCTCAGGTTCAGGAAGTGGTTTTTCCAGAGCTGGGCCTTTCTCCACAGCAGTCATGGAGATGTTCACTTGCCTGCAGATCATGAGAGAGATGGTGTCACAGTCAGCAGTTAAAGTGTGCAATGATTGAAGCTGACAGTGGGGTTAATGTAAGAGTTCACTCACACTCACTCACACACTCTCACACACTCTCACACACTCTCACACACTCTCACACACTCTCACACACTCTCACACACTCTCACACACTCTCACACACTCTCACACACTCTCACACACTCTCACACACTCTCACACACTCTCACACACTCTCACACACTCTCACACACTCTCACACACTCTCACACACTCTCACACACTCTCACACACTCTCACACACTCTCACACACTCTCACACACTCTCACACACTCTCACACACTCTCACACACTCTCACACACTCTCACACACTCTCACACACTCTCACACACTCTCACACACTCTCACACACTCTCACACACTCTCACACACTCTCACACACTCTCACACACTCTCACACACTCTCACACACTCTCACACACTCTCACACACTCTCACACACTCTCACACACTCTCACACACTCTCACACACTCTCACACACTCTCACACACTCTCACACACTCTCACACACTCTCACACACTCTCACAC
>NC_057710.1:154455918-154508612 GCF_004010195.1 Chiloscyllium plagiosum | reverse complement strand
CACTCTCTCTCTCTCACACACACTCACTCTCTCTCTCTCTCTCTCTCTCTACCCTGTTCTGCGCTACTTCCTGTACTGAGAAAGTGAAGGATTAAGTCAGGTGAAAGTGAATGACACAGCTGTTATTGCTACTGCAGACGGTAGAAAGATGATTAGATGTTCCAAGAAATCGAGGAGGCAGCCTAGGGGATGTTGGGGGTAGCAGCGAATGAGGAAAAATGTTTCAGGCAACACTTAGTCGTTGCCTTTCTAAGTGGTAGATGCAGGAAATGTGAGGTAGCTGAGAGACCCTGATGCAGTCCAACGCCATTGACTTTTTTTGTAAACTTTTGGCTATTCCTCTGTACCATGGAAACTGAATTGACCCGGTTTAAACAGGCTTCGAGGATTGGTGGTGCCACCACCTCCTCTTCTGGTCCTGCAGGAAGACTACTCCTTTCCTTTCACCACCTTGTCAACTCAGACCTCCAGGTCCATGTCAGAGAATCTCTGTACCATCATCTACTTCTCTGACATGTTCCAATTCTGTGTCAACGAGCAAGGCGGCTTTGGAGTGCCAGTGTTTATCAAGGTGCACAGCGGCCCCTTTTAAAGATTGCGGAAATAGATGGGATGCTAGTCTTCCAACAGATATCTGCTGAGTGATAAGTTATTCCAGGAATAGCATGCAATAAAATGGGGCTGGAATTGGACCTCGTGGATACTATTTGGGCAGGATCGGTAATAAATGAGATGAGCTTAGAAAGATATGATGTGACTCCTCACTAGGCCTCGCTACAAGTTAACCTCCAAAAGTCTTGACACTGTTCAGACTTAACTTGGGATCTTAATCTTTCTTTTTGTTTGGCTATTTTCTGACATGGAGTCACTAAGCAAAAGTGCAGTGAAGCCTATGCTTGAGATTGAGGTGTTGACAGCCCTGGGGAGTTGAAAGGTTGTCAAGCCAGATGCTAGTGGAAGGACCGCAGAAGTTCTCATTTTGGCAGATAGCAGAAATACTTGAGAATCAAAGTGAAGTTTTGAGAACTATGGCAGATCGTTTGAGCCCAAGTGAAGTGAAAGAACCCACAAAATCATGTAGAGGGGATCTTTTGGATGGAATTAAAAGTAGGACAAGGTGTGTACTCCTGTGACCTTTGGATGTAATGTATAATGGTATTTAGTTATTTGTACTTGCCTTATTCAATTCTTGTACAGTAAAAACATTTTTGTTCAAATGTGAAGTAATGGGTACTTTTTTCTGCTAATAACCAGGAAACCGCATTTCTTTTTCAAAATGATATGTCTCCCTCAAGCCGGTAACAAGTTGAACATAATTGAAGGTGGACAAATCACCAGAGCTAGGCTATTCAAGGAAGCAAGGGAAGAAATAGCAAAGACTCTGACCACAATTTTCCAATTCCCTCTGGCAGCGCATCTCGTGCCAGAGGGTTAAAGAACAGCTAATATGCGACCATTCTTTAAAAATGAAGGCATGGATAGACAGAGTAAATACAAGCCAGTCAGTCTAACCTCTGAGGTTGGAAAATTATTGAAAAAGTTGAGGGCCAAATATATCATAATTTAGGAAAAGGATTAATCAGTCAGCATGTAGGAGCAAATTACTGCAGATGCTGAAACAACAAATGCTGGAGATCACAGCAGGCCAGGCAGCATCCATAGACTAAAAGCAAGCTAACCTTTTGAGTCTAGATGACTGTTCATCAGAGCTGATGTCCATTTACAGTTACGCAGAATAAAGGTTTTCAATCACTTTTCAATCTGTGGCTTTGATTTAACTGCTGCTTTTCAATATAGGCTTTTGGTCAGTTTGATAACATGCAGATTATTTTTCTGAGTAACTGACATATGTAGTCAGCACTGTACCTGTCTGTTTTAAAAAAATTCTCAAGGTCAAGGACCAGGCTTGCAGGAAAGTAGTCTGACACAGAACAAACAGCCAAGAGGCGAGTCTGCTAGAATATAAGTGTTTTATTCCCCGCAGCGTCGCCACAACCAGGTCTCGTACTTACAACGGGTCTGGTTTATACTCACTCTACGTGTTACCGGAACTGGGAGCCGTCAGTTCTCGTAGAGCGGTTGCCAACAACCCACGCTCGGCGGTTAAACGCAACCCCGGAGCAGACTCTACCGAACTGGAGACTTTTCCAGCTGATATACTCTTTTCGAGATCTAAACATTCATGTGAACAGCAGAGCAAGGCTGAAAAACACATTCCATTCTGGTCACATACAGATAAGAAGATTCACACGGGAAGGTGTGTAATAAGATTCACACGGGACTAAGCGACACCTTCCATTTTCGGTTAGATTCACACATGTATTGGGACACAATTTTAACCCTTTCACCACACTGTCAAACCATTTTATAATAAGTAGTAATAATTTCTCCTAAGAGCCCATGGTGTTGGAAGGAGTACATTATTATGGATAGAAAATTGCCTAATAGAAGACAGACTTGCGATTAAAAAGGACATTTTCAGGATGGCAACCTGTGTAAGCAAAAGTAGTCTATTCAGCCCATCGAGTCTGGTCCACTATTCAGTGAGGTTGTGGCTGATCTGACCCTCAAGTACACTGTCATGACTTTTCTTCTTGAGCCTTGATTCCTTTACTGACTAAAAATGTCTGTCTAAGTTTTGAATGTACTCAACAACCCAGCATCTACAGCTTTCTGCAGTAAAGAGTTCCACAGATTCATCCCCCTCTTAGAGAATAAATTCTTCCTCTTCTCTGTCTTAATCTCAGAAGTGGCTGCCCATTTATGTCCTAAGGCCCAGACTCTCAAAGAGGGAAACAACCTCCAATCAGAAAAAGAGCCCTACACTACCACCCTATGTCTCCTACCTTCAAGCCAATTTTCTCTCCAAATGACTAATTCTCCCTGTATTCCACGTGTTCTAACCTTGCTAACCACAGTCTACCATGTGCAACCTTGTCAAATGTCTTGCTAACAATATCCATCACTCGGCCTTCATCAGTGTTCTTAGTCACTTCTTTAAAAAAACTCAATACAAGTTAGTGAAAGAGGATTTCCCACGACAAAGCCAAGTTGAACATCCCTAATCATATACATGTAGATCCTGTCTCTCAGAATCCCATCCAAAGACTTACCCAATGCTGATAATTGCTAGCAGCCTTGTATGTAAACGGTCACAAACGATCAGCTTAAAGCAGTTGTGTCCCTGTAAAACAGCAGAAAACAGTCTAAAATTTGATGCTGTTGTAATTTGAATTTCGTTTGCACCACCTCTTTTATTTTCAAAGGGAGTTTCCATAATATAGTAGAATCTCGAATGAATTAAAACCTGTATCCTTTTATGATCTATATGTGAGCTTGCATTACTGTCTTTAACAATTGACTTCAATTGTAGTGTATGTGATACACTCAGTGTTGAGGGAGCTAGGTTACATATACTGCTATTCCTTTCACAAGTTAGGCAGCAAAGCCTAACGGTTGGAAAGATTATTTATACATTGATAATGCAAAGGCATTTAATTTAAAACATTATTCAGTGTGTTCACAATAGCATGAATTTATATCACATCTTTAATATTAAAACACAACTCCTTCCATGATGCTTCAGACGTTTATTAGCACAAAAATGGATGCAGAGTCACACTAGGAGAAATGACCAAAAGCTTGGTCAGAAAAGTGGCTATAATGAGAGCTTTAAGAACAAGGGGTTAAGAGCATGGAGCCTAGACAGCCAATGATGGAACAGATGAAATGGGAGATACGCAAGAGTCCAGAGTGCTTGAGGGTTATAGGACATTGTAGAGAGTTTAAGATTGGGAGGGGTATGGATTTGTTGAGGATGAAAATTTTGAAGTATAGGTATTGAAAAACCAAAATTGAATATAGGCAGGCAAGACCTGATGTAGGACAGACTGTGGGCAGTTGAGTTTTGGCTGGTCTAAAGTTTACAGTTGGTAGAGGAAGACTGTGGACCATACCAGAGCAGAGCCAGGCTCAGACAAAAAGAGTGGTTTTAGTGGGGTTTATGGTATCAAAATTGGAGGTAAAGGTTTGTTTCCTTCAAAGTTTGTGCGAAGATTTGTAGCTCGGGTGCTCGTTGTTGTGGTTCTGTTCGCCGAGCTGCAAGTTTTTGTTGCAAATGTTTTGTCCCCTGGCTAGGCGACATCATCAGTGCTTGGGAGCCTCCTGCGAAGCGCTTCTTTGATGTTTCCTCCGGTGTTTATAGTGGTGTTTCCTCCGGTGTTTGTTTCCTTGATTCCTTTGTGGGTGTCACTGGCTTGCCAGGAATTGTTCTGGAAAAGCACAGCAGGTCAGGCTGCATCTGAGGAGCAGAAAAGTCGATGTTTCGGGCAGGAGCCCTTCAAGAAGAGAATCACCATTTCTGGCAGGAGCCTCTCATTCCTGATGAAGGGCTCCTGCGCGAAACGTCAATTTTTCTGCTCCTCAGATGCTGCCTGACCTGCTGTCCTCTTCCAGCACCACTCTAATTTTGACTCTAATCTCCAGCATCTGCAGTCCTCACTTTTGCCAGGAATTGTTGCCTATTCCTAATTACCCTTGAATTGAGGGGCTCATGAGGCCATTTCTGAGAGTGGTTTAGAGTCAACCATTTCCTGCAGATTTAGCAGAGGCCAGACTTGGCAAAGATGGTAGGTTTCCTTCTTTATAGGACATTAATGAACCAGGTGGGTTTAAAAAAAAAGATTGTTCCATGCTCACCATTACGGAAGCTCGGTTTATATTCTGTAAACTATAATTTATTATTCATTAATTGAATTCAAATTCCACCATCCAATACAATCTCCACAAATGAAGAAAAGATTGAACAAAACAGTAGCTGCAGAAAGTGTTGTGAACAGAAGGCCAAAGTCTAGACTGCAGTTTTAAATTATAAGTTAAAAATTTGTAACTGATTATGGCAAGAAGTACGGTTGGATGGAAGGAAGATATAGGGTCAGATGTGATACAAAGTAGTCAAGATGACTTTTGATGCCACTGAAGAGGCAAAGGGATAGCTGTGAATAGGGTTTGGGCCCCATGCCTACATTTGGTTAAAGTGAATCGATGTTTTGGGCAAAAACCCTTCATCAGGAATGATGGATTCCTGATGAAGGGTTTTTGCCGGAAATGTCGATTTTCCTGCTCCTCGGATGCTGCCTGACCTACTGTGATTTTCCAGAACCACTCTATTCTAAACTCTGGTTTTCAGCATCTGCAGTCCTCACTTCTAAGTTGGTTAAAGTCATTTTTAAATTCAGTAAATTAATTTTGACATTAAACTGAAACAATCAACTTTCATTTCACCAATACTTCAATGCATCCTCAGTGCTGTCATAGGGTGTCAACCGTTTGAGATTATTCTGGAGAGATTGAAAGTTTAAATATCATTTATTTGAAAGTGAAGACACAACCCACAAACAATATCATGACAGAAAGCAGATTTGACATTTCTTGATATTTGCTTACTTTAAATATGCATTAAGTACTTAAGAATCAATAAATAGGTATGTAATTCTTGAGGCAACACTCAAACAGCTGAGTAGCCATTGAACAACTGCAGAAATTACTAACAGGTGGGTCAAACCAATACAGATTTGAAAGTCAAATTCCATTGAAACCTTGGACACACTCACTCCCCTCAAGGCAAATGTGGATTGGTGAAGCAGTTGAGGAATGTTAAATAAAAGCTGGCAACTGTTTAACTCCTTACGCACTACTTCTGGTACATAGTTATTGTGGGATAAAAAGGATGAAATTGCAAGGGAAAATGGCGTGGAGATATTGGGAGTGGAGAAGGAGTGGACTAAGATGTCCCAGAGGGAATAGTCATTGCAGTAGGCTGACAAGGGAGGGGGAATATGTACCTAGCAGTGGGATCCTGCTGGAGGTGATGGAAATGACAGCTAATGATCCTTTGGATGTGGTTGCTGGTGGGGTGCTAAATGAGAACCAGAGGACCCTATTGCTTTTGTGAGAGGGAAGAGAAGGGTGAGGACAGAAGTGCAGGAGCTGGTTCAGATCCCAGCAGGAGAGTGGGAAAATGCAAGTGAAATTGAAGAAGGTTTCCAATTTCGAATAAGAGAGGGAAGCAGCATCAATGATGTCTGCAATATACTGGAGAAACAGTTGTGAAGAAGGACCAAGTAGGACTGGACAAGGAATGTATCCCACAAAGAGATGGATATAACTGGGGCCAATGGCAACACTTTGATCTAAGAAAGTGGGAGGAGTTAAAAGGAAAGTTGTCCTCCATGAGGATGAGCTTATCCAGGCAGAGGGCAGTCATGGTGATTGGATACAATTCAGGTCCTTTGTTTCTTCCTAAAAAAAAAACTAAGAGTTTCTCCCTTTAAAAAAAGTGGTCTTGAGACCATCCTGATGGAGAATGGATGTGTAAAAGGATTGCATGTCTGTGGTGAAGAGGAGGCGGCTGGAACCCATGAATTGGAAATTCTGAAACTGATGTAAAGCATCAGAAGAATCGTGGATTAAAGTAGGAAAGAACTGAATGTCAGTAGTGTCCTCCAGATCTCACTTACCACCCAGCAACATCTACATCCAGAGGAATTAAGGGCTACGGGGAGAATGCGGGTAAGTGGAGTTGAAATGCCCATCAGCCATTCGATGGGCCGAATGGCCTTATTTCCGTTCCTATGTCTTATGATCTTATGGTCTTATCGTTAGCCACCATGTCTGCAAACTCAAGTAGGATGCCAGCACCAGACACACATTCTCATCCCCTCTCTTGTGAGCTTTCTGCAGGGATGGTTCCCTGGGACACCTTGGTTCACTCCTCCTCCACTCCCAACCCCTCCTTGCACTCACCTGTCACCTTCCTGTGCAGTTGCAGAAGGTGTAATACCTATCTGTTTACTTTCTCCCTTCTCACTACTCAAGGCCCCAGACATACCACCTATATGAAGCAGCAATTTATCTGCACTTCAACTCAACTCGTCTACTATATTCAGTGCTCACAATGTAATTTCCTCTACACCGGGTAGATGAAACACAGGCTGGGTAACCACTTTGCAGAACACACCTATGTTCTATCTGCAAAATTGACCGAGCTCCCTGTTGCCTGTTACTCAATACACAGGCAAATGGGACTAAATTGATTCAGGATATCTGGTTGGCATGGACATGTTGGACCAAAGGGTTTGTTCCCATGCTGTACATGCTATGGCACTAGTACAACCATGTTCCCTGGCCAACATCACCATCTCAAGCTTGCTGCAGTGCTCCAGCAAAACTCAGTGCGTGCTGGAAGAACAGCATCTCACTTTCCACTTGGGAATACTGGAGCCTTCAGGACTTGATATCGAGTTGATTAATTTTAGGGCCTGAGCAGCTTCTACCATGTCCTTATCCTAACCCACACTCAGGAATGGTCATCACTTGTGCTGCTACCACAACCAATCCACTGTCAGCTACTAATGATCCCAATTAGCAGCTATTGAGTCTCCCAGGCTGACCATTATCCATCCTTTTCATCTCTCTCTCTCTCTTCACAGCACTCCATTTGTCTTGCATACAGGACAAGCAGGAATCGATCCATAATGCATGCAGGTTTCCTTTTATGAAATTGGGTTGCTTTGCATGCAGGTTCAAAGCCACTGCCCTATAGCAAGATCCTGTTGCTGTTATTTGTAATACTTCCAGACCTTTGAGTAGGGAAGCCATATCAAAAACTTTTCAAATTATTAGGTTCAGTCAGTTAGGGGAGAAATGTTATTGAATTCCTGAAGATTATTCCAAAGGCTTCATCTGAATTGTTTGCATGTTTCTTGGCGCAATTGAAATTTTTTTGGCCACGAGCTTCCTATGTTAGAAATTCAGAAATTTGATTTTCTAAGCTGTAGCAAAATTTGCTCTAATGCAGAGACTTTTGTTAGATGGGTCTGCTGATGAGGATATTTACACTCCATTGGAAACAAAATGTTAGCCAACACTTCAGACTTATCTTGATGTACCATTTCATTTTGTGTGTGCATTTGCTCTTTCAGTTTAGCAGTGCATGCTTCCACTTTAAGCATTTTTCTTAGGTTCTGAGTTGTTTTCTAAACATGTGTATAAGGTATAATATGGTTTAACAGTAAAGCTTTCAGTCATCACTTGTGATATAAAGGGAGTTAGTGTTAATTAATTAGTGTTATATGTCACAAGTCCCATATACTGTAAGGCTAATGGTGCTGGCTGAACAAGGAATGCTGATCAAGTACAAGAACAACTCGTTACAGTGGAGCAAGGACTGCCAAAGGATCTTTTTTTATGGCTACCTGGGAGATGGAACATGAGCCTATACCTCATGACTTAAAGACAATAATGTTGAAAATTAAAGAAAGATGATATTTAATACCTCCCCATGATTTGGAAGATGGGATATTTAGCTGACATCTTCAACATCAAGGAAAATTGAGATCAGTTGGAGAGCACCAGTTTCTGTCCTATCTGAAATCACTGGGAAGTACGTTGTTAGTATGGGATACTGAGTTGGAGAAGTAAATATCTATTGAAGTGGGAGGCCTGGGAATTGCAGAGATGTTCAGCACCCGGTATTCATTGAGTTACAATCAAGAGAGGAAAGGTGAATGTCTTCCCTCTTTTCTCATTCTTGTTTGACCACAACTGGCCTTTTCAAAAAGAAAATTGTGTATGCCAAATCAAAGATTGTTTAACTATTTGTACTGTGACTGCAAAAGATGCAGACTGGTTTCCTTGAGTTTTACTATACTTAAACTGGAACTAGAGTAAAATAATAAAAATGTTCCTACTTTCCCTCTCACATGCACATGCATACGCACACATTAGAGTAAGCCCTTTTAAGTCCAGAAATAATTAAAGTCCTCATAGATTGTTGATTTGGCTGGATCCAGAGTGAGCTTCGAGTCTGTCTAGTTTCAGTGTCAAGGTGGTTTAAAGATATTAAAGGGTTATTTCTGTTCTGGAGAGAGCTGTTATTACACTGAATTCTTGAAAATCTCTCTGCAGCACATGGATAGTCAAAAACAGCAGATAGGGCTCAAATGTAGTTACACAACAATTTTTACACAAAATGTAAACCGCAAGACTTGGTTCTGGGGAGGAGGAAAAGTTATTTGTATTCTGCTTCAGTTACGCCAATAATACTGGAAGAGGTCAGCTTCAAACTTGAGTCCACTGTGAAATTTGCTAAATTAATTAGCTTGTAGAGGACACATGAATTTGGCAGTTGTAACTGCGATAGTACTAAACGTCTCCCTCTCGCACCCTGAAACAAATAATGCAAATCATGATCAGTTGTACAGTTGACTGCTGTGCTTTAAAATTTTACAATTATTAGCTGTATTTGTGGCAACTGTAAACAGATTGCTGATTTTAAAGAAAAGTTGTCCTTTCAAATTATTTAAAATTAAATGTGCAGGAAATGACTTCTGCTTTGTCCTTCAAAAATATATTTGTCTTTAGTCTCTAATCATGTGTTCGTGATACATGTGTTTTGTGAGCTTTTAATTTCGTAAATTTCATTGCTATTGAAAAAGCTAGGCAAAAAGAATTCTGTGGCATGGTGTTTGGTTCCTGGGTGAACCCCAGCAGGCTTTAGTTTGGGCAGTCATATGCTGATATCACATTTCAGCAGGAATTTAAAACACAACCAGAGAGGGTACATTCCTTGGCTAGTCAACCCAGCTTCTCCAAAATACACTAGAAGGGTGACCCTTGTGGATGGCATGTTTAAAGCTGTATCAGCTGCAGGATTGGCAGTCGTTTGCAGTGATGTCAGCTACAGAAGTAGTTTATAGTCATACTGGCCTGTGTTTGGCCGTGCTGCGAGAATTTGAACTTCAAAGCTTATTGACTAGGGAGTGGATTGAACTTTGTAGTAGTTGAGAGAAGATCTTGAGAAAGGCAGCAAATCCTTGGGATCCTCCTATTCCATGTACAGTGTTTATTATATTTTAAAAATCATGACATGTAAAGTAGGATTTCATTGCATTATCAAGTAAAAAAAAATCTTGGTAATTTTTAAAGAAAAATGACCATTTCAGCTATGGTTCGGTCTTTGCTGTCTTGATGAGTGAGAAAGAACCTTTATCGCACCATAAGGTGCTCAGTATGTTTAACATGAACATCGCTATCAACATCATCACCCAAGGCCTTCCCTGTTGTCGTAGACGGGTGAGTGAAGTGTTGAGATGCTATGAAAATGCTTCTGCTTTCATTCAGTAATGACTTCAGGATAGTATGTTGTTCCAATTTGTAACGAGCATGTTAGCTTAACAATTATGCTTTTTGAAGATGGAGGGTAAACTTAAAAGTCATGTTTAGATTCTGTAATTGTTAGGGTATTAATTAAGCTGAGTTTTTGCTTAATGGATACATACTCTGTATAGTAGTGCCTAGTAATATGTTCTCCAGAATTAAATTCCACATTCAGTATTGCTGACAATTAACTGTACATTTGCAATTGTAATAGTGCAATCAATGTTACAGAATTAAGAACCTGAAGGAGTGTGCAATTCCAGTGCAAATTCAAAAGGTTGTCAACGCAATATGAAGATATAAACCAATTTCTGACCCAAGGTTCATCAAGATAGCCTCTGGCAAAATTTTATTTATCCCTCTAAACTAATTGCTGGTACGAACTACCCATTGTATTTGCAACTATTGAAAAGTCATGTAAAAGCACTTCAACTTTCCAGTTGATCCTATAATGATGTGTGTGTAGGGGAGGTTTTCAAACTATCCTGCATTTTTGTTTGTGCCCAATGTTATCAGTCACAAAATCTAACATATATTGCTGTAACGGACATGAACACATTTGGGACTGTTTCCTAATGTATCTCTTTTGTATGGTGAAAACTTGTATATAAAATGTGAGTATGGAATACAGTATTTTCATGGGCATTTTCTTTGTAGACTTCCTAGCTTAACCAAAGTCACTCTGAAGGCAGAGGTTATTTTATATATGTATCTCTCGGGAAAGAGCTGCAGTCCAAAATGATTGATAAAGAAGTCTTGGTGTATTTATTAATGATTTGAATCCTGTTTCAGGTAGTTGTACTTATAGTTACTTATACTGGGCGTTAGATTAAATAGAATTAATATTTGTATCATACGACTGTTATGTATTTTGTCCTTTTTACTTCAAGTATTTGCTGACAACTGAACTGGAACTTGCAGGACTTTGTAATGGGAATGAGAGATGAGTGTCGTTTAAAGTTCTTGTCTGACTTTAACTTGCAAAAAAAAATTCACATTCAGTCTTTTATATATATAAAATCTGATTGCATCAACAATAATATACTTAAATTTGTTACGAGTGCTCATGAACAATCAATCTGTTTTTAACTTATATTCTTATAGCAACATGTGAGAACATGCGCTTACATTTAATAAAATTAGTATGGAATTGGAGGCAACAATCTAATGCATTCGGGTTCATAGAGTTTTTCATTATATATATATATATATATATATAGTTCTCGACAAACTTGAGCTGTTGCTGCAATTTTAAAATGCACTACCGAAGCATATCGACTACACAGCCATCTGCAGTCACTTTACTGATATTCTCTTCTATTAATAACCTGCATTAGGAGATTAAAAGTATCCCACGATACATATAGCAGCTGACAGAAATAGTTGCGGTTTTTGCATATCTTTGGAGAACACTGGGATGATACTGAAATTGCAGTGAGCCTCATTGTTTATTAAAAGAGACAATATGTGTTATTCCATCTATATCCAAAATTTAAGACAATTTTAAAAAAAAATTAGGTCTTTGACTTGGCTCATTAAGTTTACGTTGGGAATTAGAGGTTCAGAAGCCTATAAGAAATGTCACATGCAGCTCAATGATTAATTTGAAAACCTTTATTCATCACAATTATTTTGTTTAATTTGGTTCAGAAAATGCTTTCATTTACAATTCTTAGCATTGGTATCATAATCTTTGGAGCAATAATTTTCCACTTAGTTGACCAGAAAATAGTTTGTCACTCCTTACTTACATAATTCAATATGCAGCATGCTTTAAACCTAAACATCTAGCTTTATTGTTTATAGATCTGTTCAAAATACAAAATGTTCATTGATCTGATTTGGTGCTGCTAAAGTACTTAATATTTATTTATGACCAATTCTACCTCAGCTGATATTCTGAATGGTCCATGGGACAAAAATGTATTCAACATGCCATACCATACATAGTTATGTCTTGTGTGTGAAAATATAAATAGTTATAATACATTCAAAAAGGATTTTAGATCAAAGCTGACATCTGCAAAACAGTGTCAGTATGGAATTTTCACCCTGACCTTGGCATTTGAAATCTGGTTTATGGTTGAGAGAAAAAATATAAAAATTTGTCTTAATCAATGCAGCTAACATTACAGCCTTGCATTTCCTGTCATGCTTAGCCTCTTCTGTACTAATTTTCTGCCTTTGTAAGGGGTTTACTTGGAATTTAGGCTCCCAGAGTAAGTATTAAAAAGTAGACTTTTCAGTGGTTTGCAAATAGCCAATCTAGACATCCTTATTTTTCACTACCACTGAGACTTGTTACAACCAAATCCAATATAAGATTGACTCAACTGTCTTCAGAAATTGCTACAGATTTTTTGGATATTGAACATAGGGGAAAGTGCTTCAAAATTTGATCTGGAATGTTTGTTGGATAAACTAAAACAAGAGGTTGTGACTTAACACGAGTAACAATACCATGTTGGCTTAGGTATCATAGAATCCCTAGAGTGTGTAGGTAGATCATTCGTTGAAACTTTATTGCTGGAACAGCACAGCAGGTCAGGCAGCTGCCTGACCTGCTGTGCTGTTCCAGCAATAAAGTTTCAACTTTGATCTCCAGCATCTGCAGACCTCACTTTCTCCAGGTAGATCATTCAGCCCATCGAATCCACACCAACCCCCTGAAGAGGTACTTCCTGTAACCCTCCATATCCCTTGGTTAATCCTACCTAACCTACATACCCATGGATGCTATGGGCAATTTAACATGGTCAATTCACCTAATGTGCACATCTTTGGACTGTGGGAGAAAAACAGATTAAATCCATGTTTGTTTTGAATGTGTTCCTATTTCAATCTATGGAGACGAATGTATCTTGTGATTTATGATTTATTCACCATTGAACCACTGTTAAAACAGCCCCTATTTGAGTCGCTGGTCCACAACCTTCAAACAGGAGAAACACTCAAAAAACCAAAATATTGACCTTTGAAGGATGCTTTGTAAGAGTTCAGATCATGTGGTCCTAAGTTTGCAGATTGTAGACTTCTGATCTATCCTAGCTTTTCATTGCAATTCTGAGGGCGTGATGAATTGCTGGAGCTGCTGCCTTTGACCTATCATATAAATCCCAGGGGCAGATGCCTTTTCTAGGGGCCATAGATAACTCAGATGAACACAAAAGCATGAGTTAGTCATTCAGTTCATCGAGGCTCATCGACCTCTTTGTCAATTTTCCCTAATATCCCCATATTCCATAATGTCATTAGTATGCAGAAAGGATTTGATTTGTTTCTGCTCAATGATGGAGTCTCCACAACCCTCTATGGGGAATCCCAAGGATTCGCAATTCTCTAAGAGAAGAAATTCTTCCTCACTTTAGTTTGAAATGGCTTGCCCCTTATTCTCCTACTGCAATCTCTGTTTCCAGGCTCCACAGCCATGAAGAAAAAATTCTATCCATATCTACCTGTATGAATTTTGCAAATTTCAGTTAGATCACCTGTCATCCTTCAAAGCCAGAGAATGCTTGTCCAGTTTTTTTCGATGACTCCTCGTAAAATAATCTTGTCACCCGAAGCATTAGCTGAGTTAACCCCTTTCACATTCTCTGTATGGGAAGTATAACCTTAGATAAGGGCATGCAACACACTCTGGGTGCAATCTCAACGAGGCTTCATACAATTGCTCTATTTTTGCTATCCTTTGAGACCTTAGCGAAAGCCTATAGAAAGCTCAAACATACCATATCCACTAATTTCCTTTACCTATGCTACAAAAATTCCAAATATTTGTCAAACATTATTTCCCTTTCATAACTCCACATTGACTCAGCCTTATCATATTATTTAGTAAGTGTCCAATTATTACGTCATTTACAATTGATTTGCCACTTTCTCTACTATTAACATGAAACTGACAGGTCCATAGTCTCTGTTTTCTCTCTCTTCCTATCTCAATTAATGGAGTTATCTTGGCTACTTGCCCACCTACGGGAACCTTTCCAGAAACTACAATTTTGAAAGATAAACACCTATGCATTCACTATCTCTGTGACCATTTCTATCTGCAATTTCTTTATTCTAGTTTATAAATTCTTCAGTCAGTGTCTTCTTTTTCAGGGGAGCTGGAGATTTGGAGTTCTTTATCCCATTCAATGCTCCCCCTTCAGCCACACATTCATCCATGTGATGTTTGTAGTACTGTGCGCAAGCTGGCTATATGCAACAGAACAAGCATGTAGAATATTTTGAAACTGATAAGATTAGATTCCCTACAGTGTGGAAACAGGCCCTTCGGCCAACCAGTCCACACCGACCTTCCGAGAGTAATCCACCCAGACTCATTTCCCTCTGACGAATGCACCTAACACTATGGGCAGATTAGCATGGCCAATTCACCTGACCTACACATCTTTGGACTGTGGAAGGAAACTGGAGCACCTAGAGGAAACCCACACAGACACTGGGAGAATGTGCAAACTTCACACAGACAGTCGCCCAAGCCTGGAATCGAACCTGGATCCCTGGCACTGTGAGGCAGCAGTGCTAACTACTGAGCCACCATGCCGCCCCACATGCTTGTTTATTCATCTGTGCTCCTCATCTAGTTATGCTCACTTTTCGTTACCTGATTTAGAATTGAGAAGTTGCTAAAGGACTAGGGAATCTTAAGAACATATCAAGTTTAAAATCAAATTTGCTAACAACTGAATTAGAACCTCTTCTTCAAATTTAGAATAAGTAGCTGAACTTTAGTGGCTGGGACAGTATCATATTTGAATGCCAGAGGCTACTGTCATAGTAGTTGTAGAGTTGCTGCAATTGGGGTAAGTGTCCCAGGTTATCATGAGGTGGGTATAATTAGTCAGGTTGGCATTCCTATTCACTGTCTAACTATTCCTGTTGGAAATGCATGAGTGCAGAGAAGCCTACAAAACCACATTTTAGTCATCTTCAGCGCAAGAGTAGGAATATTTTAATGAAGCATGCAGTATGTGGCCTCTCAGTTGTTTAGGGAGTACTTTTTGGTGCACTGAACTATTTCAAATTCTGGCTTTACTCACTGGTCTAAGCTGATTTCGTTTATCTCCTGTGGAAATAGGTAGTTAGAATAATAATGGCTAAAAGCTTTTCTCATAGTCAAATGAGTGAAGATTTATGAATTGGATTGTTACTGGGATACAGAGGAGAAAAATAAAATGTTTGTATTTACAACCTTACAATCTACTTTTCACTGATATCCTGCTAATAAGTGGATTTGTGTGAGATATAAGTAATTACCTCAAGATTCTATACTGACTGTTGTCTAAGCTTGAACATGAATTACTTTTAGAATGGCACATAGTACCCAGGTACCACTCCTCCATTCAGATTTTCTGCCTTATACCACAGTACACAAAATGACTCTTACTAAAATCCCTAGTGATATCCTATGTGTCTGTGACATTAAAAAAACTTCCCTTGTTGACTTGACTTTATAGCACCGTTTTCACGTGGTTGACCACACCATCCTTCTCTAAAGCCTCTCCTTGTCATGTAGCTACTCGGGACTGCCATCACTTGGTTCGACTTTTATCTCTCCAATCAATTCAGGATTTCACTTGAAATGGCTTCTCTTTATCGTCATGTGCGTTTACTTGTGGTATTCTCCAGGGGCCCAGCCTGGCTGCTTCCTGTTTTCTGCACTACATCATGCCCCTTGAAGACATTTTCTGCAAGAAAAGTTGTTAATTTTCTTGTTTGTTTGCAACAGTCAACTTTATCTTGCTACCTTCTCTTTTGATTGTTCCACTATTGATGGTATTCACCATGGGACTTCTCTTTAAAACAGAAGTGCATTTTGTTAGAAACTTGAAGTTATGACTTGATAGAAATGAGAAGCTGAATGCAATGTTGGACTAGTTCTTATAAAATCAACAATTCAGCCAAGAATGGAATGTGTTCTGCAGTTGGGATTTATGATAATTTTGAAAATTAACAATGGAACACCTTTTCTTTTTTATTAGTTGCTTTCCAGATAGTGTTTGTTCAATTTTTTTTTAGTTTTTGTTACAGTAAGTGTCTTAACCCTTGAAACTGAGGATTACAACAACTTATTGTTAAAAAGTTCACGTTCATATTGCATCTGCTTTAAATGGTTATTACACACGTCAAAAGCAACCCTCCCCAAGACTCAAAAATGCATTTTGGATATTATTTCTTTGCAGATATCTCTGCAGCTATATGGAATCTGAGCATCTTTCACAATAATAAATTGCATTCTTTGCATAAGCCACTGAGATATAGTCCACACTTTTTCGCTTCACGATGTTTTTCCATACTTGTTGACAGGTACAAGCAGGGTACTTGCTTTTCAACATGGTTTTACATTTCAAAAGTAATGGGAATTTCATCAATGTTGCCAATATGATATAATAAATGTGTATACAATTCTGAAAGGATTAAACACTCATGATGTCACAGGAACTTGATTATAAAGAAGGAACTTGTAGGAGATGGGTCAGTGTGCTCCAAATAGTCCTGCGGTAATGCAGGCATATTCATAACTTGTAAATAGTTGATGTAACAGAATAAATTTCATATTGTTTACTCAACAATAATGGTGGATATCCTAGACAAGATCACGTTGAGCTTGAAGGAATCCACATACAACATGATTGCAAAGTTAGGCCCCTGCCACGATATAATGCTGGTCACTATTGTTTACTATTTCTAAATGGTGCCAATTAATACAACTTAGAATTGAGGCCTTCAGGGAACACCAGAGAAAAGACATGCTGGCGACCCAGAAAACTTCAAAAGAATATTGGTGCAATTTATTATTATGTTGTTGCTTGCTGACAACAGGAAAGCCCATAAACCTGGTTACACCACTCAACACAAGAATATTTCAGACTACATAGAAAATATTTCAAATCTGACTAGAGACACAAGGACAGATATAAAGTTACAGGCTACATCCCAAGGTGATGGTCTGTGGAAGCAGTCCTGAGTCCAAATTGAATTAGTGAGCCAGCCAGACATTGAGGGTTGCTCGAATCAAAATTAACCATTCCTTGTGCGCACAGTAATTCATGCTGAAAGTGCAGTGACTTTTAAACAAAAAATTGCATCTCCATCAGGCATCATCACCATATTAACAAAAATGAAGCTAAGAGAGTTAGCAGAGAAAACTCATTCTGAGGTGAGAATCAGGGAAATTGTTAATCAGCTAGGCAAAACTAGGATTCCTGATGAAGGGCTTTTGCCCGAAACATCTATTTTCCTGCTGCCTGACCTGCTGTGCTTTTCCAGCACCACACTAATCTAGAAATTGTTAATCAAGCCACTCAAAATTGGTAAATGTCAGGCTAGGTAAAGAACAGTTGGCTACATAGAATAGTCGATCTTCTGTAATTACACCGGCACCACTCCCCACCTCTTCCTCCGCTACATTGATGACTGCATTGGCGCCACCTCATGCTCCCGCGAGGAGGTTGAGCAATTCATCAACTTCACCAACATATTCCACCCTGACCTTAAATTTACCCGGACCATCTTTGACACCTCCCTCCCCTTCCTGGACCTCTCCATCTCCATTAATGATGACCAACCTGACACTGACATTTTTTACAAACCCACCCACTCCCACAGTCCACAGCTACCTGGATTACACCTCTTCCCACTCTACCTCTTGCAAAAATGCCATCCCGTATTCCCAATTCCTCCGCCTCCGCAGTATCTGCTCCCAGGAGTACCAGTTCCACCACAAAATACACCAGATGGCCTCCTCCTTTAGAGACCGCAATTTCCCTTCCCACGTGGTTAAAGCTGCCCTCCAACGCATCTCGTTCATGTCCCGCACGTCTGCCCTCAGACCCCACCCCTCCAACCGTAACAAGGACAGAACGCCCCTGGTGCTCACCTTCCACCCTACCAACCTTTGCATAAACCAAATCATTTGCCGACATTTCCGCCACCTCCAAAAAGACCCCACCACCAGGGATATATTTCCCTCCCCACCCCTTTCCGCCTTCTGCAAAGACCATTCCCTCCGTAACTACCTGGTCAGGTCCACGCCCCCCTACAATCCACCCTCCCATCCTGGCACCTTCCCCTGCCACCGCAGGAACTGCAAAACCTGCACCCACACCTCCTCCCTCACCTCCATCCAAGGCCTTAAAGGAGCCTTCCACATCCACTAAGTATCATTTATTGCATCCGTTGCTCCGACTGGACGCCTCCTAGCAGAGCGCTTTAGGGAACATCTCTGGGACACCCGCACCAATCAACCACACCGCCCTGTGGCCCAACATTTCAACTCCCCCTCCCAGTCTGCCGAGGACATGGAGGTCCTGGGCCTCCTTCACCGCCGCTCCCTCACCACCAGATGCCTGGAGGAAGACCGCCTCATCTTCCGCCTCGGAACACTTCAACCCCAGGGCATCAATGTGGACTTCAACAGTTACCTCATTTCCCCTTCCCCCCCCACCACACCCTAGTTCCAAACTTCCAGTTCAGCACTGTCCCCATGACTTGTCCTACCTGCCTATCTTCTTTTCCACCTATCCACTCCACCCTCCTCCCTGACCTATCACCTTCATCCCCTCCCCCACTCACCTATTGTAGTCCATGCTATTTTCTCCCCACCCCCACCCTCCTCTAGCTTATCTCTCCACGCTTCAGGCTCTCTGCCTTTATTCCTGATGAAGGGCTTTTGCCCGAAACGTCGATTTTGCTGCTCCTCGGATGCTGCCTGAACTGCTGTGCTCATTGTTTTTACCTAATTAAAGAAGCATACAATTCTGGTTTCTCGTGCATTTTTGGGGGGAGACATGGATGCTCAGCAGTCAAAACATGACTCCCAAGGGTTGGAAAACCTGCAGTATGACCACAAAAGGTGCAAAACCTCCATATTGCCATGAGGCACAGGAAAACCACCTGTTCAGCAATGAAGCATGGGAAAGCTACCGTTACTGCAGAACACAGTCTTTAAAGGAAATAAAATAATTTGGATCAGAAATAGCATTGTCAGGAATATTTAATTTCACAAATGGACCAAATAGAGTACAAAATTGAACACTGTGAAGAAGACAGTTCTTGACGGTCCGAACAGCTTCTCAAATGGATAGTAAACTGAACAAGTAAATACACTTGTGTGCACATCAGGATTATACCAGATTTTGTTTACAAAAGGTTAAATATTTGGAGAGATATTCAAAACCTTTGACAATTAGTTCAATGTCAAAATAAATAAAATCTTTGAAAGATTCAACAAAAGGCTGTAGCATCGAGGTGAATCCAGGGATGATTTAATGATTTCTTCAGGTGGATGGAGTAATGTCACGATGGTGACTTAAAATAAAATACTGGCTTGTTATAAGCAATATTGATAAGTCCTTGTCAAATTTATTATAGTCCAAAGAGAACCTCACTCCAGAGGAAGATGTTCAGATCATGACCAAAGGAGAGGTCCAGAATCACAACAGATCAATCCTAAAAGGAGAAGATAAAATTTGGCATAGGAGACACAGAATCATTTCTTAAGGTGCTTAACCACCAAAGGTCTACCAGACGAGCCTGTACAGCAAATAGGAAAGACATGAGATTCTAACACTGTGGAAACAAGCAACCTCATTTGCAAACAGTGCCCTACTTTTAAAACCAAATGCTTTTATTGCTAGTTGGTAGGTCACGACCAACTAGGTAGGACATAGCCAAAGAAGAGAAAAAGACCAAAGAACTAGAACTATCCCATGAAGAAAGTTAATGAGAGAACAGTATTCAGCAGAAGATAAACTCAAACATTTCCTAGAGGAAATCAGTGATCCAGACCAAACGTTTTGGGATGCAGTTACGTCAATGGACAGTTCATAAATTCCAAGTTAGACATGGCAGCAAGTTTCAGTCCACAGTTGATCAGCTGAATGGTGCAGGGACAACGCGCTTCATGGAAAAGGTTCATGAAGAGCTTATGCTTGAAATGTTGACTCTCCTCCTTGAATGCTGCCTGATGGCTGTGCTTTTCCAGCACCACACACTTCAACTCTGATCTCCAGCATCTGCAGGCCTCACTTCCTCCTAGTTGACTATAAACGACTCTCCAAAGTTGGGGAAATACATACTTATCAAGCTCTCGATTATGCACAACTAAGAATTTTTCACTCTTGAGTAGAAAGGTATGCATTTGCCTCAGTGCCATTTAAATCCCAAAAGATCAGGGAAAACCTAATGGAAAATGTTGGTGAGCTCCATAAGTTCATGGCAGGCCTTCAAGAAAATATGAGTTTAGTTACATTAGAAATAAAATTTCATACCATCAAAGATGCGAAGAGGTGAGGTCTTGAGCTATAAAACAACAAATTGTTCGAGTATGGCCTGTACACAAAAATCAAGTCAAATCTAATCATCAATTACTGCCGGTCAGCCTACTCCCAATCATCAGTGAAGTGATTGAAAGAGGCATGAACAATGCTATCGATCTTAGTGATAAGCTTCTCACTCTGTGGGTTTTGTCAGGATGACTCAGCTCATGATCTTGTTACAGCCTTGGTCCAAACATGGACAAAACAACTGATCTGCAGAGGTAAGGGACTGCCCCTGTACAAAGGCTGCATTTGACCAAGTGTGACATCAAAGAACCTGAACAAGACTAGAGTCAGTAGCAATCGGGGAAAACTTTCCACTAGTTGGAGTCATACTTAGCACAAAGGGAAATGGTTCTTGTATTTGGAAGTCAGTCATCTCCGTTTCAAGATATCTCTAACAATATCATACATGCACCTAATTTATAAACTTGTCAGATTTAAGGGCAATATTATAATTTAAGAAAAATAATAATATAGATATAATGGTTAATTTTATTTCTGCTTTTGAGTTAGATTCTTACTTTGTTGTTTGTGATTTTGGAGTATTCATTCAGTTTTGTAACTCCTGCAAATTGTTTGTGAGAGATACCAAACAGAATGTATTAAAATTCAAAATTCATTCGGAGTGAGAAAGACTTAAGACTTTGATTTCTTCTCCTTGCTGTTGTCTTAACTGTTAATTCCCTTTCTAAAGTAAGGAAGAAAGTAGATTAAATGAGGAAAAAGTTTAATTTTTTAATTTTGTTACACCATCCTTATGTAAGTTTTAAAATTGGCCTTTGTATGATGTGAGCTGCCTCTCTTCATGTGCCAACCTGACAATAGTCTTGGTACAATAGTTGTCTGAAGTCACAGAACTCACCTGGTCTTATCACAAAGTAGAAATTATGGAGAAAAGTTTCTTTGCCTTCTAACAATAATGGCAAAACCAACATATTGTGTGGTCCAGAGCTGTTTAGCTGTATTATGTCATCATGTGCTAAACGCCAACACAAGTTAAAGGAAATTAGAGCTTGTGCTGTACAATACCTACCACATACAATATGCACAAATGTTTATGTAATTATTTCATAAATTATATTCTTGACAATTCATGTTACAAATCCAAGATGATCAATTTCAAGCAAAAACCCTGACTTTGAAGCATAATGATTTTATGAACCTTGTTAGTTGCATTGTATATACATTCATGTTGCTGATAAACAATTACAGATTGTGTTTATTAGCTTGCTTAACTGTCGCAGGATAAACTGATTTATTTACAGTAAATGGTTTGAAACAGTGTGCGGCACAATGTCAACATGGGATTAATTAAACTGGTTTAAATAGTATTATAGCACGAGCAACAATAAAAGTGGTTTAAACATTTACAATAGTATGTACAGCATGTATTGTACAGGTGTGAGTATTGCCAGCATCTTTGTTAGAATGACAGCATAGTAAGTAAAGCAAACCCTGGATCAAAAAATCTTTTTGGCTGATCTTTATATCTTTTGGCTGATCTTTCACTTGGCATCTATTATTTGCAGAATCTATAGGTTATTGAGACACATTAACACCTAGACATCATTATTATTGAAGAAAATCTAAACTGTACACCATCAGCATATTAACTGTTTGTTTGACTTGTTTATCCATACTGTCTCCTGCTCCTTGGATGTTGCCTGACTGCCTGTGCTTTTCCAGCACCACAACCTTTGACTCTGATCTCCAACTTCTGCAGTCCTCATTTTCACCTTATCCGTACTGTTTGCATATTTTTGATCACAGATATTTACAAGCTTAGCAAACATTGATATTTTCATGAAGTAAGTCTTTCTAATTGGATGTTTGTGCCTAGTAGTATATGTGTCTGACTGAGTTACATCTTTGACCAAAACAGGAGGTTTTTTCATAGTTTCTGCCCTTTATATACCTCAGTAGCTATTTCTCATATTATTACAATTTGGTGTTTATCCAGTATCACCTACATAATATAAATGTTTGTCACCTCTCTCCTTTCTAATTTTTTCCTGTCTTATAGTTGACAGTCTTGGCAATGAGCAGAGCTTTGCACGTCATTTTTGTGGCAAATTGGCAGCTGTATTGTTCCAAGATATCAAAAGTTTTTTTTTAAAGTGAGCAGGGCAATATTCCTCTCGTCTTAAATCCATTTAATGTTCTTAGACTAACTCTGAAAAGTTGATTTTTCTATCTTACCCAATTGCATGCAGTTTTGTTGGAAAGTAAAATCGGGGATAGCCAGGTGGAATGGTCAAGTGAGTGTTGATGCTAGCTAGTCAGGAAACAAATGGGAATGGAGAAGTGATTAACGATACTGAGGACCTGGGTGGGAAGCTTCACTAAAACTGTGCAAAGCACCAACAAACTCAAGGAGATCCAAAATGGTTGCCAAATTACAAGCGCAGACCCTCACAACATTGCATGTGTAAAATATTTCACTCAGTCTTCCTTCTCGTGTATGACAATGTTGCGCATACTGTTCAATTCACTCTGCGCCCCAGTACATCATACCTCAGCCCAACTCCTATTTCTTGACAGACAGACAGACTCAACATCTCTACCAAACTCCATTCCCCCAATTGCACAGTAATTCCTCTTTCCAATCCCATTGTTCTCAGTCAGCAGCATCTCTTCCCAAGCCTTCCTGACTTGCCCATGGCTGACACTGGAAACGTTTCTTGCATAACTCATTTTGGCAAATTGCCTAGTATACCTCTACAAAAAGCAGAAATTACTAGAAATATAAAACATCAAGCAACACCTGTTGAGAGAGAAATGAAGTTAACATTTCAGATCAATCGTTAGCATCAGAACTTAAATTCTAGCATTCATAGTATTTTGCTTTTGTATTTCTATGACTGGTGGAAATTAATTTTGTTTAGATTTTGCATTCATTGTCAATGTTACAACTGCAAAATGTTGTCAACCCAGCCAGATTGGCACACTATTTACTAGCACATCATACCATTGACCAACCATGGATATTCTGACGAGAATGCACATAATAAAAAATTCTCAATGGTAGCTGTGGTTAAAATTACACAGAATCATAGAATTACCAGTGTGAAAGCAGGCCATTCAGCCAGTCGAGTCCATACCAACTCTTCAAAGAGCATTTGACCCTTTGAGGTGGCACGGTGGCTCTGTGGTTAGCCCTGCTACCTCATAGCGCCAGGGACCTGAGTTTGATTCCCACCTCGGGAGATTGTGCAAACTCCACAGACAGATATTCTCCCCATTTCTGCGTGGGTTTCCTCTGGGTGCTCTGGTTTCCTCCCATAGTCCAAAGATGTGCAGGTTAAGGTGAATTGTCCATGCTAGATTGCCTAGGGACGTGTAGGCTAGGTGCATTAGTGAGGGGAAATGCAGAGTAACAGATGTAAGGGAATGGGTCTGGGTAGGATACTCTTCGAAGGGTCGGTATGGACTTGCTGCGCCAAATGGCCTGTTACCACACTGTAGGGATTCTACCCAGACCCACTCCCCTACCCTACCCCTGCATTTGCCATGGCTAACCCATCTAACATACACACTCCCAGACACTGTGGGCAATTTAGCATGGCCAATCCCCCTAACCTACACATCTTTGGACTGTGGGAGGAAACCGAAGCATCCAGTAGAAACTGGGAGAATCGTGCAAACTCCATACACAGTTGTCCAGTGCTGGAATTGAATCTAGGGTCCCTAGCGCTGTGAGGCAGCAGAGCTAACCACTGTGCCACCATGCTTTTTGGCTATACTTAGAGTCATAGAAGTTTCAGCATGAAAGCATGCCCTTAGCCCCAACTTGCCCATGCCGCCCAGTTTTCACAATTTAAATGGTCCCATTTGCCTGCAGTTGGTCCATATCCATTCATACCTTTCCTATCCATGTACTTTCTAAATGTTTTTAAATGACAAAATTGCACTCGCTTCCACCTCTGGCAGCCAGTTCCAAACACTCACCACACTCTGTGGAAAAAATTGCCCTTCTGGACCATTTTGTATCTTTCCCCTCTTACCTTAAACCTATGTCCTCTAGTTTTAGACTCCCCTATGACAGGAAAAAGCTGTCTGCCTTGTCTATTTATGATGAAGAATGGGCAAGACCTGTCCTGTGGACATTGAATCTTATTAGTCATTGAGTTTTCAAAAGGAAAAAGAAATCTGTGGAACAGTGTAATTTTATGGACCAGGCCAGACCCCCTCAAAATATTTCAAAAAAGTAGTCCAGACCCTAACTTTGCTGGTTGTTTTAAGCAGGTGTATGGTGGATATTCCAGGAGGGATGCAGCTGGCTCAATCACTTAGTTTTGACTAAATCAGAATTTATTTGCAAAATTACTGATTGAAACGCAAGCAAAAGAGCACAGAACATAGAGAATAACCTAACCTAGCTGAGAACTCAACAGATTATCCCAACTTAATGATGCTGTTCCAAATACTCGCAACAATCTTGATAAACACCCCTTGGCAAAAAAGGTAAAATCAAATACAGGGTCTGACAGGAGAGATAACAGAGAGGAGGATCAGAATGGACCTGCTTCTTTGATCCAACAACTTCACAACTGACTGCTTGCTAAAACAAAACAAAACCAAACCCAAACTGAGGTAAGCTGAGCTGAGAGTGCTGACTATGCCCCTTTCATTTTACAAAATCCAAACTGAGGTAAGCTGAGCTGAGAGTGCTGACTATGCCCCTTTCATTTTACAAAACCCAAACTGAGGTAAGCTGAGCTGAGAGTGCTGACTATGCCCCTTTCATTTTACAAGTTTTTTTTAGCTTAAAAGCTTCTTCAAGTAGATCAACCTCAGACATTTCGGAACCTGAGTCTTTACAATCTCCTTAAAAACAAAACCAAGGACCGCATAACCTTGTTAAAGGAACAGCATCATCATAGTAATGTCAGGTTTTCTGACATGAGTAAGTTAGAAAATAGGAAGACGTCTAAAAATGCTCTCATTTCTATGTGTGACTTAATGACAAGCAAGAATTTTTCTTGTCCACTACTCCTTCCTCATTCCAAGTACAGAGTTCTGAAGAAGGGTCACAGAACTCAAAACATTAACCCTGCTTTCTTTCATTAGATACTAGGCCTGCTGAGTTTCTCTAGCAACTACTAGTTTTGTTCAGATTTCCAGCATCTGTAGTTCTTATTTATTTATCCCTTCCTTGTTGACTTTTTCGACTTCCTCCCATCCGTGTTCCCTTGTCTTTGTTAATCCCATCTCACTTTACTTTCCTGTTTGTAATCTTGCCTCTTCCCTGCATTAATGCAGTTATTCCTGCTGCTCTGTCACTATATTTGTCAAGAATATTGCATCAGCTCCTGATTCCTCAAGTGCGCCACCACTGACAGGTTATTTAGAAAAATCTTATGTCAAGACATATGTCGTGGTAAAATACAGACCATCAATTTTCAAATTCCATTGTCTGATTTTAGTACGTGGTACTTTTCATGGACTGAAATGGTTTTAAAAAGCAAAAAAAAGCCAACAGAAAAATAACCTGACCACTGGCTCAACCAACCTTCATGAAGCCACATGAGAACCAGTCTAAACTGAAATTAATATTTTTACCACAAGAATACCATAGCTAGTCAGCTAGACTTGCACGTCCTGATTTAGATCTTTATTAGATTTCACATTCAAAAATCATCACCACACTTTTCTACCTTGGAGACAAGAACTCAGACATTGGACTATTGTGAACAATCCGTTGTTCAAAGAACTGCTTTGGCACTGTGACTGGAACTGGAGAAGGTTCCCTCACTCTTTTGTGAGCTCTTACAGGCTTGCGCTTTATCTCCTGCACGCGCTCACCCTCATCCTCTCCATGTCCCTTCCCAGGAAGGACAAAACATTGAAGACAAGACAACTTTGAGAAACATCCAAAAACCCAAAACTTAAAGGTAACTTCAATATTTATGGCAGCAGTTAATCCAGGACATCCTTAACTAACTGATCTCAGGTTAAAACAAAACATGTCAAGGGCTTTACATGTACATTCTGTTATCTTCCTTTTGATACTGGACCCTATGCCCTTTGAACTGTATACTTGTGTTTGATGCCGTGTTTTTATTGTTTTTCTTGGTGTTAGTATGTAATAAAGTCACTCTTTTGCTCAAGAAAACCTTACATTCATTCATTACTGCTACAGAAATTCTAGTTAACTACATTTTAATTGGTAAGAAGAATAGCTGTGTACTAGAAAGAATTTTAAACATTTATTTTGGCTGAGGGGTTAGAGGAAAACCAAATTCCTCCCCCCCCTCCCCCCCACCCCACTCTCACCTGGTTGTAACACATGGCCTAGGACATAAAGTTAATTAAGTTGTAATGACAGAAAGGGAGAAACATTTATATACTGTGTTTGTTCCCTTTATAAACTCTTCATAGCTTGGAATGAGAAGCCTTAATATTATTTAATCCACTGATGAACCTCTGCTTTAGTCTGTGTGCAGTCTGTTCAATGTCCTTTCACACAGGTTGCTGGAATGAAACCGACATTTCCTGTGGCTTAGCTGAATGCTTCAGATGCAAAGAATAGTTAACAGACTAATAATGGTTACAAGATATATATGGCCCAAGTGTCGGTCCACCAGTCACAAACAAGCACATAGATAGAGTGTTGCTTCATTTGTTGTTAAGAGGTGCAAGGAAGAGTAAGTTTGACATTGTGAGAGTTACTGAGGGGTTGCTTAGTTAATGACAAAATAGAGGAATGTTGAAATAAAAATCTGATTTCATTGTCAAGATTTTATCAGCTATAATGCACCATTTTCACATTAACACTGTTGCTGGGCAGAGTTAAAGTTTATTTGTGGAGTTGTGAACTGGACGTTCTGTACTTTGAGTTTAATATGCAACAAAGATTCAAAAGCAATTTAGTTTCTTTAATAATAGTGCAAATTGTTAATCTCTTTTTTATATACTTGTTCTACAAATGTTATGTGAATTAGATCCATTTTGTTTCCCTTTAGCATTTTCTGCAGGGATTGGGTGGGCAGGGGATGCAAGAGAGTGCACAACTAAATTGACTATTTACACTAAGAGGGGCAATGATGAGTTTGTCTCTTCCTTTAAGCTTCACTAGTATTTCTAATGGAGTTCTCTTGTTTCCATAGTACAAAACTTAACTTTTTCATCTGCTGTTGCTTTCCCAATATATTTTCTTAAAAATGTGTTTGTTTCAATTTTAATTTATTTCCTGTGTGGAATAAGAATTATGCACTTCACTTCTCATTTTGCGTTCTCATTCTAATGTTTTCTGAAAATGCTGACAAGATCAGTGTACAGCTGGTTTGCTGGGCTATCTTAGATCCAGTAATTATCTTGGAAATGTCTCGAGTTGAAGGATCTAATATAACACTGAAATTATCTTCATTCTTTTAACCACAGTTTCTACACTTGTTAATAGGTTCATAGCTTAACTTAATGCAGTTCCACCTAAGCTTCAACACACACTGCTTAAATTGAGCAGAAATGTGTCGATAAATGTTTGTTCTGTGTTGTTTTTAACCAAATAAATATTACCCTCCCCTTAGGCTATGCTGAGAATTCTGAATGGTTTGGAATGCTGCTTCCATTCTTTTATGTATTCCTTACTATGTAATTATGGCATAAATTTAGTTTCCTCAATCTCTTCAAAATGCTTCCATCATAAACATTAAAATTCAACCTTTTTAGATATACTTGTATTAGGCTTGCAATTGTGGTGCAACCCAAGTGCAGTTTGATAATGTATCAACAAAATTATATGTACAGAATGATCATGGTTTGATGTCTTTAGCACAAGATATAAAGCAGTACTTCTGAGGAACTACTGCAGTTTTAACTGTTTCAGTGGGTTCCTCTGGATTTCTAATTAAAATAAAACTCTTTCACACAGAGGGTGGTACGTGTATGGAATGAGCTGCCAGAGGAAGTGGTGGAGGCTGGTACAATTGCAACATTTAAGAGACATTTGGATGGGTATATGAATAGGAAGGGTTTGGAGGGATATGGGCCGGGTGCTGGCAGGTGGGACTAGATTGGGTTGGGATATCTGGTCAGCATGGACGGATTGGACCAAAGGGTCTGTTTCCATACTGTACATCTCTATGACTATGACTCTACTGCAGTTAATATTGTTACTAATGGTACTTGTGGTGTTGACACAAACAGTAGAAATTTAAACACCAGACCTGCCCTTTAAGATACATTACAGTGAAACCATGAGAAGCCAGGTAATTCATGAATTCCCACAGCATTTGCGATTCCATTTAATCGATAATTGGATTGACTTGTGTTTGGCTTTTGGTTTTGGTCTTGCCTTGTCTTCATAGCTGCAAACTTCAAATCAAGGTAAATGTAAAATCATTCGTAAGTTATTTGCTTCGGTTTGTGGTGAGACTTGTTACACCAACTTCTGCTTATGGTGATTAAAGGAATGAGAGAATGTCTTATCGTCATAACATTTTATGGGGGCAAGAATTGAGTAAGATTCCCCACTGCAGTATGATGTTTTATAATATGGTTGATCATACCATTCTTCTCTAACCTCCTTTTTCTGCCATTATCCACTTAAGTGGGAATCTACTTGTTTGTAGTCTTATCTAAACTGAGTGTGTGTTGCTGGAAAAGCACAGCAGTTCAGGCAGCATCCAAGGAGCAGGAGAGTCGACATTTCGAAATCAGGATTCTTAATGAATGACTTATGCCCGAAACGTCGATTCTCCTGATCCTCGGATACTGCCTGACCTGCTGTGCTTTTCCAGCAACACACTCTTGACTCTGATCTCCAGCATCTGCAATCCTCACTTTCTCCCTTATCTAATCCTAGCCAAAGAACCAAATGCAATGGCTTTTCTTCCTGACACCACGCTGTTACTTAGTGCTTTAAGGATCTGACCTCAGCACCTTTATTATTTCTCATATACATGCTACTCTTCAGTGACATCATCCAAAAGTATAATATTAGTATTCGTATGTGTAATGACTGTTGTGACACTCACAATGCAAACTCATGAACTATAAATATTAACTTATGAAATATAAAGCCAAAATGGACACTTGCCTGTAACACAAAATGGAGTTTAAGTTAGGTAGGTGGCCATTTGCCAACATGTGGAATTGTAAGAACACTGAACTAATAATCATGCCTGGACTAGTCATAGAGTCATAGAAATGGTACAGCATGGCAACAGATCCTTCGGTCCAACCCGTCCATGCCGACCAGATTTCCCAACCCAATCTAGTCCCACCTGCCAGCACCTGGCCCATATCCCTCCAAACCCTTCCTATTCATATACCCATCCAAATGCCTCTTAAATGTTGCAATTGTACCAGCCTCCATCACTTCCTCTGGAAGCTCATTCTATACACGTACCACCTTCTGTGTGGAAAAAGTTGCCCTGTAGATCTCTTTTATATCTTTCCCCTCTCACCCTCAACCTATGCCCTCTAATTCTGGACTCCCCGACCCCAGGGAAAACACTTTGTCTATTTATCCTATCCAGTTTTGGTGAAGTTAGTAAAATGCAAACAACCCTTCCTTTATTTCTCCAACTGAGTTCTCAATATTGTTGCAACCTCTGCTACAAACTTGAAATCCAGTAAAAAATGAATATGAAAAGTTGGTGCGTGATGAGTGATAATGAACTCTATTGCTTAACAGTGGCCTAAATTTCAGAAGGTATTAACAGGGACAATGAGATACTCTGGTCACATAACAGACTCCATTTATGCTAAATTAACAGACTGATTTGATTATTTTACATTCAGTATGAGATGAACAGAAATGTCTTCCAATGAAATATTGAAGCTGTTGTTTCCTAGCTATTGATTCCATCCTCCTTTCTGGCAACATTCTGAGATTAAGCCAGTCTGTTCACACCTGACATTTCAACCACAATGTTCCGACCTTCTTATTCACCTCTTTGCTATTGCCACCTATTGTAACATTGTCTGTCTTTGACACTGTCTCAAGTTGTCTTTTGCTGAAACCCACCTTCATGACTTTGTTGCCTCTTTATTTAACTATTCTCGCACACTTGACTGGTCTCCCAAATCCTATCCTCCATATCTTTGTACTGACCTATATTGAATTCCTGATAAGCAACATCTTTATTTTGAGTTCTGCTTGTTTTTGAGTCCCTACTGGCTTGATCCCCAAACTAAGTCATCTACTCCAACCCTACAACCTTAAGACATCTGCAATCATATGATTCTGTCCTACTTTAGACCTCAAATTTTAATTGCTGCACCATTAATGTCTTTAATTTGCTTAGGCCCCAACTTCTAGTATTCCCTTTTTATGTCATACCTCTCTCTGCCTCTCTATCTTTCCCTTTCAAGACACTATCTAAAACATACCTTGTTGATTGAACTTTTGATCATCTAATCTAATATTTCCTTATAAAGCTTGGCATTTTAGATTAGATTAGATTCCCTACAGTGGAAACAGGCCCTTCGGTCCAACTAGTCCACACCGACCCTCTGAAGAGTAACCCACCCAGACCCATTTCCCTCTGACTAATGCACCTAACACTACGGGCAATTTAGCATGGCCAGTTCACCTGACCTGCACATCTTTGGACTGTGGGAGGAAACTGGAGCACAAAGAGGAAATCCGTGCAGACACTGAGAGAATGTGTAAACTCCACACAATTATCACCCGAGGCTGGAATCGAACCTGGAACCTGTTGCTGTGAGGCAGCAGTGCTAACCACTGAGCCACCATGTCGCCCATTTACTTTGCTTTACAGTGGTCCAGGGAATTTCTTTGGGACAATTTATGATGTTAAATACACTTATGAATGTACTACTATTGTATACAAATGTTTCATAAAAAATTATCATAAATGTTACTGCGCCTGCTTTAAAATCACACAATTTAATTTGTATTTAATCTCATCATTGCTCATTCAACTTCACACTTAAATTTCATCTGCCAAATGTCTGAATATTAATTTCACTAATGTAGGTATCCTCCAGCTTCTCTTTATTTGTGTTTATGCTGCTATTTAATTTAATCCTGTTAGCATTTCTTTCTAGCTTCTCCTTAAATGTGTCTATGTTAGTCACCTCAATACTCCATGTCCATGACCCACATTCCAGCCACCTGTTCTGTTGTCTTGGTAAATTAAATTCGGTGTATTGATTAAGAAAATCAAAAAGATTCAATTCCAGTTTCCAGTTGTAGGGCTTCAGATTTTTTAAACAGGTAATTGTACAAGTATTTTCTTTTTTAAAAGACAAGTTTATTATACCAGTGAAAATTCAGTACAAATATAAATATTATCTGTCTTGAATTTTGAAAGTGAATCAGTCTTCAAACCCCAGTTATAAAATGTCCAAATCCTAATTTTCAGCCAATCAATTATCTTACATGATTGGAGTGGAGCATGAAATAGGATCAGGAATAAACCATACACTCTGCTAAGCGTGGTCAGTTATTCAAGATGATCATGGCTGATCTTGTGCTAAATCTTCCCACAAATTCATTGTGTCTGTTAATTCCCTGAGGCATCAAAAATCTGTCTATCCTAACATTAAATGTTTTAAATAATGGAGCATCAGCAACTCTCTAGAGTGGGGAGTTTCAAAGATTCACAACCCTTTGAAGAAACTTCTCTTCCTCAGTCTTCAACAATTGTCCTGTAGCGAGAGACTGTGCTCCTGTGTTCTAAATTTTGTCCGTTCCATATTTTACATTTCACCCTCAGGGAAGGTGCTGATGTAATGACATTGTCTTTGGGCTAGTAACCCAGAGACCCAAGCTAATTCTCTGGGACATGGGTACAAATCGAGCAGGTAGTGAAATTTGAATGTAGTTAATAATTCTGGAATTATAAGTGAGTCTGATGGTGAAACCATGAATATGAAATCAATCGTGATAACTCATGATTTACTAACGCCCTTTCACTATCATCTTCTCTTGTTCTAGCCTGCATGTGATCTCCAGCCATGTGGTTGATGTCTTAACTGCCCTCAGAATGGCCTAACAAGCCACTCGGTTGTATCTAACTGCTATGAAGGGCAGCACAGCTGTTCATTGGTTAGCACTGTTGCCTCACAGGGCCAGCGACCTGGGTTCAATTCCAGCCTCGGTTGACTGCCTGTGTGGAGTTTGCATGTTCTCCCCATGTCTGTGTAGATTTCCTCCATGTGCTCTGGTTTCCGCCCACAGTCCAAAGATATGCAAGTTAGGTGGATTAGCCATGCTAAATTGCCCCGTAATGTGCAAAATTGTGTAGGCTAGATGGATTAGCCATGGTAAATGTGTCGATAGGGTGAGGGTGTTGGATGCTCTTCAAAGTGTTGGCGCAGACTTCATGGGCCAAATGCCCTCTATCTGCGCATAGGGATTCTGTGAAATTCTGATAATTCCCTTCCTGCCCATCATGGGTTGCAGCGATTCAAGAAGACTGCTCACTTGAGTAGTTGGCAAAGGGCAAAAAATGTTGCTCAGCCAGCAACAGCCTCTTCCTATGAATGACTTTTTTAAAAATCAGGAAACCTAAATACATTACTCTGTCTCTTTTTGTTGAAATCATTAATATAGATTGTTAATAGCTGAGGATTTAGCACTAATCCTTGCATCACTCCATTAATCACAACCTGGCAACTTGAGAATGCTTCATTTGTCCCTCTGTTTCTGCTTTCAGTCAGTTATTCAATCCTTTATCCAGGTCAATATATTATCCCAACTCCGCCGTACCTTGTTTTGTCGATTGAATTTTTAACTCAGTTTTTTATTTTTCTGCTTTATAACCTAAGATTTTGTACCTAGGTATCTTGTACCTAAGGTGGTGCTGTGAATGTTGACATTGTAAACTTTTCACTGTACTCCTGCATCTCTGTACTACATGTGTATATGTGACAATAAAATCTAATTCAAATCTATTTGAACTTGAACCCATGATCTTCATGCTTTGACGCAAAACAGTTTTCAGGAAGCCATGCTAGTATTCATTAAATTAAGCAGGTAGATATTCAATGAAATTAAATGTGGAGAAATGAGGTGGCACGTTTTGAGTAGCAGAAGAATAAGAAAATATATACAGTAAAAAGTAAAACTTAAGTTTCAGATACACAAAACATGTGCAGTAAGGGGACCACTTGAGTAAACTGCTTTTATTAAAGTAGTAAATTGTATCTACTGCTGTTAGTAAAATAAAAATAAGGGAATATGACACTGCTTTCTAATGGTTACCATTTGTTCAATAGCTAAGGCTATGAGTAATTGTTGACAATGTTTTAGTCTCTTAACATACAAATTGGCAGTAGTATGATATTCTGTTTAAATTTATAATCCTATTGTGAAAATTCTGTATAATTTAGACTTTCTTTTAATGCTGAGATAAAATTTATACACCAGCTGTTAAGATAAAAATCAAGAGCATACTGTCAGACTGTTTGTTTGAATTACTGCTCTTGTGCAGCTCCTGGTGGCCATCTTATATTCATCCATTTCGTGCAGAAACCAGGCAATGTTGCATTTTCAAACTGTCACAAGTCATATTTCATCTGTGAAGAGGTGTTGGCTGAAGACTAGCTACTTTCTACAGACATAAATTATCAAGAATATCTTTTAGATACCCATCAAGGCATGTGTGTGTCTGGTAAACCAGTGTGGTAAATTACCAGCCAGCATGTTGGTCTGCCTCAGCACAACGGCCTGAGATTCGATGGATGTAATCGCATCCTCATTAATAAAACCAATGACAGGTCAGGCCAACTCACTATAGTTTGCTATTTTTTGCCTCTCTCCTTCCTTAAGCAGTGGTGTTACATTAACGATTTTCCAGTCCTTTGGGACCCTCCCTAACTTGAATGATTCTTGAACGATCACCACCAATGCCTCTACAATCTCCTCAGCTATGTCCTCCAGGACTCTGGGGTGTAGTCCATCTGGTCCAGGTTTATTTATTCGCTTTTGGAACCTCCAGCTTCCCAAACACCACCTCCTTAGTGATAGCCACTACACACACCTCTAAGCCACTACACACACCTCTTGAAGTTCTGGTACGCTGCTGATGCCTTTCATTCTATAAACTGATGCAATGTACCTATTCCGTTCCTCTGCCATTTTTTGTTCCCCAGAACTACTTCTCTCGCCTCATTTTCCAGCAGTCCAATGTCCACTCCTTGTTAGATAGCAAAAAAAAAGGTTCTTACAATCTTCCTTTACATTGCGAGCTAACTTACTCTCATTACTCTCATAGTTCATCTTCCACCATTCCCCCCCGCCACCCCCCTTATTGATTTTTGAGTTAACCTGATTTTTTTTTTGAAAGGCTTTCCACTAATCTTTACCACATTGTATGCTTTCTCCTTTGCATTTATGCTGTTCAAAACTTCCCTCTTCAGCCTGGTTGCCTCATCCTCCCCTTTGTTTTTTTCTTCCTTGGGATGAATTTTTGCTGTTCCTTTCAAATTACTACTAGAAACTCCTTGCCATTGCTGCTCTACTATCTTTCCTGCTAGGTTTCATTTCAAATCTGTTCTGGCCAGCTCCTCTTTTATGTCTTTGTAGTTACCTTTACTCAGTTGTAACACCATTATATCTGATTCAAACTTTTCCCCCTCAAACTGCAGGGTGAATTCTGTCATATTATAGTCACTCTCCCCGGGGGTTTCTTTCCCTTTAGCTCCCTAATCAATTCAGCCTCGTTATGCATCACCAAATCCAGAATTGCCTGTTGCCTAGTGGGCTCTACCATAAGCTGTTCATAAAAAAATCTCGTAGACATTCCACAAATTCCTTTTCTTGAGATCTGCTACCAGCCTGCATATTGAGATCCCACATGATTATTGTGATAGTGCTTTTCTTACCTGCCTTTTCTGTCTCCTGATTTAGTTTCTTCCTCATATCCTGACTACTGTTAGGCGGCTTGTACACAACTCCCATCAGGATCTTTTTCCCTTTGCAGTTCCTTAACTCTACCCACAGATTCTAATCCTTCTGCCTCTATATCACTGCTTGCTATTGATTTAATTTTTTTTTACTATCAAGGCAACCCTGCCCATCTGCCAATCCTTTCGATATCCTTGGATATTTAGCTCTCAGCCCTGATCCCCTTGTAGCCACACTGTACCTGCCAATTTCAATATGCGCTACAAGTTGGTGCAGACGTGATGGGCTGAATGGCCTCCTCCTGAACAGTAACAATTCAGTGATTCTGTGAATTCATAATTCAGTTATTTAAGAAACTGACTGACTACATTAGAATTTTCTATAATAATATGCAAAGTTGAGTCAACCTTATCCATTTTAGGAGCTAACACCATTGGTGAACTCTACCTGCTTTAACTCAGCTAATCACAAGATTTTATTGAATTATTGAATATATGCATTGAATCTCCATTCCTGAATTTATTTTTCCAGGCTAAAGCATGAGGATTTTTTTTCAGTATTTATTTCTCTACATCCACATAATGTCTAACATAGTTCATCCAGGCAAAGCTCTACAGATTTTCTAGAATTTCCTCAGTAACTTTACTAGGTCTTCAAGTTATCCTTCCTCGAAGTATGAAATACATTGACTAACATTCACAGTATTTAAGTATTGGCTGTTCAATTTGTAAGAGAATGGCTGTTTGAACTGTATCTTTCCTTTGACTTCACTCTTAGTATCCCTATCTATTCTGCTATTATTACCACCTGACATACTTGTTCACTCTTATCTTTCTTTCTATGATGATATTGCTTTAAGATATTAACGTAACATAAACAATTATTCTGCAATTAGGAATAACTACTAGATAAATCACTTTACTAGCCCTCCTAATTACCTGTTATGCAACACTAAACCATGCTTTCAGAGATTCACCTTGTAAAAATAACAACTTTGTCTTCTGTTTGAAATGCTTTAGTTGTAGCTTGTTTGTCTGTCCCTTCTCTATGAAGTGTTTAAATGCTCCTTCACTGGTTTACATGCTTCTGAGAGACACATATGGAAATGTCATCCAACATTGAGGATTCCTCTTTATAGCTTAAAAACATTTCTTTCATGAATTTTAATGAATCTTAATTGCCTCATGACTATTGATCAATTCAAATGAACAAAATCCAGTAGATTCATTTGGGGATGGTACGAACAGCAAAAAACCAGATCCTTTGCTCCAAGTCTGTGGGTATTTATGACACTAAGCCTTAATTATTGTTTCCAGAGTCTGATGTTATCTCGCCAAAGCTTTCTGTGTTTAAGGATGATAGGCAGTAGACTTTAGCTGTCTCATACTCAAATTGCTGTTTTATACCCTGTCAAAGTTTAGACATAATCAAACCAAGTTTCTAACTTTACATTTCAAGGAATCTATAACGAGTCAGCTGTAATTCCTTAAAGTCTGCCCAGCTATTCCGTAAGATCATCACTGATCCACCCCAAGCCTCAGTTCGTCATAGTCCTCAACTTCTCTATTTCAAAAATCTACCTACCTCGTCTTTAAATGCTTTCAGTAGTTGAGTCTTTACAACTCTCTGGGTCTACAATTACGACCCTCTGAGAGAAGAAATGCCTACACACAAATGTCCCCTTATTCTGTAACTGCACCCTCTAATTGAGACTTCCAACAACTTCTCAACATCTACCTTGTCAAGCCTCTTCTTAATTTTGTATGTTTCAATAAGATCACTCATCATTCCTCTCCACTGTAAAGAATAATGGCTTAACCTGTTTAATTGTTCTTGATAACTCAACCCATTCATCAACGGAATCAGTCGAGCCAAGTTCGTTTGAATAGCCACCAGTGCTATTGCATCCTTCCTTAAATAGGGGCACCTGTTATTGTACAGAGTACTTGAAATGTGGCTTCACCTAAACCCTGTACAGTTGTAAAAAAAGACTTCTATCTATTTTTAAACTCTGACTACCTGGCAGTAAGGGCCAAATTCAATTTGCTTCTTTCGTCTCCTTGTTAGTGTATTTCATATGTAACACCCAGATGTCTCCATGTTGCATTTTTTTGTCTTGCCAATTAAACAATTGTCTGCTTTTTTGAGTCTTCCTACCAAAGTATGTGACCTCTCACTTTTCTACATTAAATTTCATCTGTCAAGTTTTTTACTCATTCACTCAACATTTCCATATCCCCTTGCAGATTCCTTACGTCCTGAACATAACATGCCTTCCACTTATTTTTGTATCATCAATAAATGTGGCTACATTAGACTTTGCCCCCTCCCCTAGGTTATTAATACTCATGGTAAATAATTGAGGTCCGAGGACCATCCATGTAGCACTCCACCAGATAAGCATTTCTAATCTAAAAAATCCCATTAATCTGGACTCTTTCTTCTGTCTGTTAAACCAATCTTCAATTTATGTTTATACATTACATACATTACTGTGAGCTCTTAATCTTTTGCAATAAGCTTTTATATGGCACCTTATCAGATGCCTTCTAGAAATTTAAATACATTATGGGTTTCCCTTTATCATCTCTGCTTGTAACCTTAAACTTGTGAAAATTTGTTAAACATAATTTCCCTTTCACAAACCATGGTAACTCTGTTTGATTGTGCTAAGATTTTCTAGAAATGCTGATATTTCTTCTTTAATAGTTTCTAACATTTTGCTAATAACAGATGTTAGACCAACTGGCCTACTGTTCCCTCCCTCCTTGAACAGGGATGTCACAGTAGTGGTTTTCCAGTCTGATGAAACAGAATACAGTGAGTCCAATGCAAATTTTAACCAAAGCCTCCTATCTCAAAGCCATTCCTTCAAAACAATTAGATGCTGTTGATCAAGACGTGGCTACATGTCTACCTTCAGTCTCATTCATTTGTCAAATACTTTGTCCCTCATAGAAACTGTTACAGGACCTTGCTTATCTGATACCTTTGGATGATCATAGTATCCTCCACCATGAAGACTGATGCAGAGTTTTCATTTAAATTATCTGCTGTTTACCTGGTCATGTCCTCTGAGGAACCCATAATCACTTCAATTGCTCTCTTTCTGTCTTTCTATCCATAGATGTTCATGCTGTTTGTTTTTATATGTCTAACCAATTTAGTTTCATTTTCAATTTCTCATATTTTATTAGAAAATCCCAATTCTCTCAGCAACCATTAGTTTTCAGGACTTTGAGTGCCTTGGTTTTTGACTGGATACTCTCCTTTGTCCTTTGTTAGTCCAGTAGTTCATCCTTATCATTGAGTCCTTCTTTTTAACCAGAACAAACTTTTGTTCATGTTATGAAATATCTGCTTAAATGTCTTCCACTACATCTACTGACCTTTCCCCTTAACATATTTTCCCAGCCCACTTTCGACTGCTCTTCTTCACACTCTGTAATTGCCCTTATTTAAGTTGAGGTTTGAGACCTGAATTGTCCTCTTTCAAACTGAATTTGATGATTGTAATCATCACACCCAAGGATCCTTAACTGATGAAATCTCTTTTTAATCCTACCTCAAATACTAGGTCCATAATAGCTTGTTTTTAGAGTGAGTTGTGTAGTGTACTGCTCATAGAAACAATCTCTGTAGTCTTCAAATTCATCTTGCCCATCTGATTTGTCCAGTCAATATGCAGATTAAAATCACATAACATTGTAGTGCCCCATTTACAGGCCTCCATTATCTACTGATTTCTACATTGAGGAAATTCTTCTGGGGCCTATAGATGGCTCCAATGCATAACTGCTTTCCCTTACCATTCCTCATTTCCATCCAAACTGATATTCTGCACTGATATCATTACTCAGCACTGTACTGATATGGTCCTTTATTGACAAAGCTACACCAACTCATTTGTATTTTTGCATAATCTTCTGTAATTTGAATACCCATGACTACTGAGTTCCCAGTTCTGGTCACCCTGCAGCCATGTCTCTGGAATAGCTATCGAGTCCTAGTGATTTATTTTTATTTGTTCCATCAACTCATTTATTTGGTTACAAAGGCTGAATGTAACACGTACGGCTTCAAACCAAGAGCTTTCTGTTTTACTTATTAATGTTTTCATTACTTCATCATTCTGCACAATTTTATTCTATTTATTTACATCTTACCTTGATGCCTTTTTACATTACAAAAGTGTTTGACATTATTTGGTTATATAATTATAATGCACCTATTAGCACACTTTAAAAGCACATGCTTCTGTTGCTAGGGAATATCATCCATAATGAAAATGCACTTTAATGCCATCAACAGAGATATTAAGAATCAAGCAAGGCTTGCTTAGTGTTTTCTTCTTTTGACATATTAAAGGAAAAGACTAACTGATTTTTTTTAACCAAAATTAAGAATGTCTAGTAATAAGTTGGTGAGCATGAGGAATAGTATGAAATGGTGCTTAGCTTGTGTTTGCTTTATAAAATAGAGTAAGACTTAAATTTGAAGTAAGATTTCTGAAAAGTGAAACTTTAAGCAAATCAGATTTTTTCATTAAAACAAACTGTTTAAAACTCAATAAAAGCTGTAGTTAGTCTCTGTAATGTTAACCTGCACTTGTATAGTACAATCTGTTTGTAGAGCACTGCATTGGTAAATAGTTTTTGAAGTAAAATAATTTTTTTCAAATTGCAAGTAATATGTTATTTTTCCACCTAACTATGCTTGTTCTCTCTTGCTCACAGCCAATCCTAATGGCTGAACCTTCAGCTCAGCACGTGTTCTAATCCCTGAAATACCCACTTGCCATCTTTCCAGCACCCTGACTCTGCTTGCTGCCAGCCAGTCCTCCCACTACCCCTCAGCTTCTGGCCTCTGACATCACTTGATCCTGCCTCTTGCTGCTAACCCTCTAGTTCACAGCCTCTGCCCCTCCCTGACCCACCCTCTCGCAGCCAAACCTCCTATTGGCAGCCTCTTTTGTTCCCTGACATAACCTCTCATGCCAAGCCTGTGGCAGGCATCCTCTGCCACTTCCTTGCCTTTCCTCTCTTTGCAGATCCTCCTCCTTTGAACACTTGCTATTAGTGAGGGCTCTGGAAATGTGTGTAAAGACTCAAAGAGCAGATTTAACATGCAAGACACTGCAAGCCAGAGGGATGGCAATGGAAGGGAGTCTTGGCGAGAAGCAGAGGGCGCTCCAACCTGCCTCTGGCCCTAAAGACAACTTTAATGTGAAATGACTTAAAATAGGGCAACTTAAAAAGGGACTGCTGTTTAATTAATTTCATGATGGTGTTGAAGGTTAATAACTTCCTGCACAGACTCAACAATTTGTCTTGACTGCACCATAAAATTGTTAGCAATATTTTTTCAAGCAAATAAATTATTTTAAGTCGTAGAGAATTTACTTTCACTTCTTATTGATCATGAGCTGTGAGTAATAAATATTACGGCTAAAATTTAAGGAATGTACCGAGAAAGTGCTAGAAAAGCTAAAAGGTCTTAAAATTGATAAATCTCCTGGCCCCGATGGGCTACTTCGTGAGTTCTGAGGGAGGTGGCTGAGGAAATAGCGGAGGCGTTGGTTGAGATCTTTCAAAAGTCACTGGAGTCAGGGAAAGTCCCGGATAATTGGAAGATCGCTGTTGTAATCCCCTTGTTCAAGAAAGGATCAAGGCAAAAGATGGAAAATTATAGGCCAATTAGCCTAACCTCGGTTGTTGGTAAAATTCTAGAATCCATCATTAAGGATGAGGTTTCTAAATTCTTGGAAGAGCAGGGTCAGATTGGAACAAGTCAACATGGATTTAGTAAAGGGAAGTCATGCCTGACAAACCTGTTGGAATTTTTTGAAGAGGTAACAAGTAGGTTAGACCAGAGAAACCCAGTGGATGTGGTCTATCTAGACTTTCAAAAGGCCTTTGATAAGGTACCACACGGGAGGCTGCTGAGCAAGGTGAGGGCCCATGGTGTCTGAGGTGAGCTGCTGGGATGGATTGAGGATTGGCTGTCTAACAGAAGGCAGAGAGTTGGGATAAAAGGTGCTTTTTCAGAATGGCAGCAGGTCTTGCACTTTGGAAAAAAGAATACAAGCATGGACTACTTTCTAAATGGTGAGAAAATTCATAAAGCCAAAGTACAGAGGGATCTGGGCGTGCTGTTGAGGATTCTCTAAAGGTAAACATGCAGGTTGAGTCCATGATTAAGAAAGCGAATGCAATGTTGTCAATTATCTCAAGAGGGTTGGAATATAAAAGCACCGTTGTGCTACTGACCCCAGTACCATGTGACTTTATCTTTTGTACCAGTCTGCCATGAGGGGCCTTGTCAAAGGCTTTACCAAAGTCCATGTAGGTAACATTATTCACTTTTTCCTCATCTCATCTTTCCTCACCTCCTCAAAACACTCGATCAAGGTAGTGAGGCAAGATCTCCCCTGCAGAAAACCTGCTGTTTATTGCTAATAAGTCCATTTGCTTCTAAATGTGCATGGATCTTGTCCTTGAGAATCTTATCCAATAATTTCCCTAGCATCAACGTGAGGCTCACAGGCCTGCAATTTCCTGAATTACCCCTGCTACCTTTCTTAAACAATGGGACATTAGCTATTCTCCTGTCCTCTGTAACTTCACCCTGTGGCTAAAGAGGATACAATGCTCCTATGTTATAAGTCTTAGTAGCATAAGTCTCACCGTGGGTGGCACGGTGGCACAGTGGTTAGCACTGCTGTCTCACAGCACCTGAGACCCGGGTTCAATTCACACTGACTGTGTGGAGTTTGCACGTTCTCCCCGTGTCTGCGTGGGTTTCCTCCGGGTGCTCCGGTTTCCTCCCACTGTCCAAAGATGTGCAGGTCAGGTGAATTGGCCATTGAAAAGAACATGGGAACATAGATCCATGCACATTTAGAAGCAAATGGACTTATTAGCAATAAACAGCAGGTTTTCTGCAGGGGAGATCTTGCCTCACTACCTTGATCGAGTGTTTTGAGGAGGTGAGGAAAGATGAGATGAGGAAAAAGCGAATAATGTTACCTACATGGACTTTGGTAAAGCCTTTGACAAGGCCCCTCATAGCAGATTGGTACAAAGGGTAAAGTCACATGGTACCGGGGTGAGTTGGCAAGATGGATACAGATCTGGTTTAGTCATAGGAGACAGGGAAGCAGAGGAAGGATGCTTTTTGGAATGGAGGCTTGTGACTAGTTGTGTACCAGAGGGATCAGTGCTGAGACCCTTGCTGTTTGCGATCTACATAATTTGGAGGAAACGTGGCTGATCTAATTACTAAGTTTGTGTACCATAGAAAGATTAAATGTGTGGACAGAAAAGTGGCAGATGGATTTTAGTCTGGGCAAGTGTGAGGTGATGCATTTTGGAAGGTCAAGTGCAGGTGAAAATTATGCAGTGAATGGCAGGACCCTCAGGAGTATTGATATCCAGAGGGATCTGTGTGTGCAGGTCCACAGTTCACTGAAGATGGCAGAGCAGGTACATAAGGTAGTAAAACAAAAGGCCTATGGCATACTTGCCTTCGTTGCAAGAGGCATTGGATATAAGGATAAGCAATTTATGCTGCAGCTTTATAGAACCTTAATTAGGCCACACTTGGAATATTGCATAGAGTTCTGGTCACTATACTACCAGAAGAATATGGATGCTTTGGACAGGGTACAGAAAATGTTTACCAAGATTTTGCCTGGTATGGGGAATTTTATCAAAGAAGAAAGGTTGGATAGACTGGGTTTGTTTTCACTGAGCACAGGTTGAGGGGCAACCTGATAGAAGTTTATAAGATTGTGAATGGTATGGATAGAGTGGAAGATATGAGGCTTTTTCCAGGGTGGAGGGGTCAGTTACTAAGGGGCACAAATTCAAGGTGTGGGGTTTGGGGGTATGGAGGGGGCGGTTTAAAAGAGATGTGCGAGGCAGGTTTTTCATGAAAAGGGTGGTGTTTGCCTGTAGCACTCTGCCAGAGGAGGTGGTGGAAGTCGACCCAATAGCAGCATTCAAAAAGCACTTGGATGAATACAAGAACAGGAAGGGAATAGAGGGATACAGATACTGTAAGTGAAGACAGTTTAGTATGGAAGGGTAAAATGTGTCGGCGCAGGCTTGGAGGGCGGGAAGACCTGTTCCTGTGCTGTATTGTTCTTTGTTCTTAGCAGGAGGAGGCAATTCAGCCCTCAAACAATAATGCTTTTTAATACTGTCATGGCTGATCTCATTGCAGCCTCACCTCCACTTTCCTGCTCGTTTCCATAACCCTTTAACTCATTACTCATTAAATATCTGTTTATCTTCTCCTCAAATATATTCAGGGTCCCAGCATCCACCAGTGAATTCCACAGATGCATGATGCTTTGAGACCAGTAATTTCTCCATATCTTTGTTTTAAATCTATCACCCCTCAGCATAAAACTATTACGTTTTGTTCTAGATTGTCCCACATGAGGAAACATCCACTCTGTGTATTTGGTAGAAAAGATGGTTTTACTTGCAACTTCAAGTTGCATAATACAAACTCGCTCCTTAACCCTTCTGCAGTCTTCACACTGTAAGGTCAGTTAATAGTTGAAGATCCTTAATTGTAAGATTAGGAAGTTATGATATTGGGTGGAGATCAAGAAGAACAAGTTTAAATGCACCCAATAGTAATTATTACCATTTGGACAGAACATTAAAAAGGAAATTATTCTCACCTGTAGCAACTATTTGGGGTGAGAATTGACATAGACACAGATGTTCAATTCCATGTAAACTGGGCAAATCAAATTGGCAAAGTTAGACTAGAAGATGAACTTTCTGGGTGTCCCTATTAATACTGGAGGAAGGATTCTGATAGCCACTGTTGGCTGTATTTCCTTCAACCTTTGCTACTCCCATCTCAGTCCTTTGCTTCCAGCTGACACCTCAACTAAGTATTGCACACCTTTTGGATGCTTGGAAGTCATCAGCAACATTTGTGTCATCTTTTGAGTGGTTGCAGGAGTGGTCTTGCTAATAAAGTAAAGAGATAATGATTTCCTTAAATTACTTCTGGGGATGGGACTAGTCCCTATACTGTCCCATGTTCTCCATGGTTCACTTGGAGTCATCTCCTAGATTGTGAGATTCTTTGACTGAGTCACCTCCTTTAGTATTAATTTGCTGCATTTGCTTGCTCCTTATTTAACTCAGCAAGGTATGTTCCTTCCAGTTTGGCTTCTGGCTCTCACACTCCATTTTTTTTTAGAACAGTCCCTTCTTGGTCCCATCTAATTTTGCTAGTCTGATCTCAGCCATTTTAAATCCAGGTAGCTTTCCTTGAATCTACTTATTCCTTATGGGTTATTTCATCCTTTTCATGGCCTCTGAATTTTTTTTTTCAGCATTACTACCACACTGCAGAGATGAATTGGTTTGTCCAGCTTCTTTAGACACTCTCCTGGGTTCCGGCTTGAAACATTTTGAATCTATTGGGTCTCACTCCAGTGGGTTCTATCCTGACCCCTTCGGACTCTCTCAGCATTCTCCTGGCCTTTTCGAAACTGTGGGTTCTATCCTGGATCATTTTAAGCTGGTAGATTCTGGTTTAGTTTATTAAACACATATGATTTTCTCTCTCTTATGCACTTTTTCATCTCTTTAAGGAGGGTTGGGACTTCTTCAGATTTGAGTAGCTGAGCAGAGACTTCCTGGTTCTCCATTTGTTTCAAGTGCCCTTCTTGGGATCCAGTAACATGAATATTACAAGCCATTTCCCTGTAAAACAGCTAGTTCCCTCTGTCCCATTTTGATCACTTGTTGGATTTTCTTCTTCATCTTGAGCTTTTAAATTGATCTTATACATCATTTTCTGGAAAACTCATTCTATCTGCCTCCCTTATGTTAAAGCTCTTTCTCTGGTCTTCCCCCTTTCCAGCATCTTGAGCTTGCAGTGCCTTTCTGGTTACCACCCAAACTTCACATTCTTAACTCTTGCTTGTTCAAATTTCTGGATATTCCATTCCACACTTAAATGTGCTCACCCATTCCTTGCTGATGTCCATTCAATGTATGTTGATTTCTGATGCCAAATGCCATGCAATAAACATTCTAATCTAAACATTTAAATCTCTTCATTGTGCTGGTCCTTCCAATTTCTGTAACCTTCCACAAACTGCACCAGTCAAGTGGTCAGACCTGTCAGCCTGCCCTCAGTGATGGTCAAGAGTGTGGTGCTAGAAAAGCACAGCAGGTCAGGCAGCATCTGAGGAGAGGGAGAATCGACATTTTGGACATAAGCCTTTCATCAGGGCCCAAAGGAGCTGAGAGATAAATGGGAGGGGTTGGGGCTGGGGGGATGATAGCTGAGAATGCAAGAGATAAATGAAGGTGGGGGAGAGGGTTATAGGTCAGAGGGGATGGAGTGGATAGATGGGAAAGACGATGCACAGGTCAAGAGGGTGGTGCCGAGTTGGAGGCATGGGAATCTTGTAGTGATTTATTTTCCCAGTGACAGGCTAAATCTGAAGAAATAGCAAAGAGGATCAATGAGGGCAGAGCGGTGGACTTCAGTAAGGCGTTCAACAAGGTTCCCCATGGAAGACTGGTTAGCAAGGTTAAATCTCATGGAATACAGGGAGAACTAGCCATTTGGATACAGAACTACCTCAAAGGTAGAAGACAGGTTAGTGGTGGAGGGTTGCTTTTAAGACTGGAGGCTTGTGACCAGTGGAATGCCACAGAGATCAGTGCTGGGTCCACTACTTTTCATCATTTATATAAATGATTTGGATGCTTGCATAAGAGGTATAGTTAGTAAGTTTGCAGATGACACCAAACTTGGAGGTGTAGTGAACAGCGAAGAAGGTTACTTAGATTACAATGGGATATTGATCAAATGTGCCAATGGGCTGAGAAGTGGCAGGTGGAGTTTAATTTACATAAATGCGATATGTTGCATTTTGGGAAAGCAAATCTTAGCAGGACTCATACACTTAATGGTAAGGTCCTAGAGAGTGTTGATGAACAAACAGACATTGGAGTACAGGTTCATAGCTCCTTGAAAATGGAGTCGCAGGTAGATAGGATAGTGAAGAAGGTGTTTGGTATGTTTTCCGTTATTGGTCAGAGTATTGAGTACAGGAGTTGGGAGGTCATGTTGCGGCTGTACAGGACATTGGTTAGGCCACTGTTGGAATACTGCATGCAATTCTGGTCAACTTCCTATCGGAAGGATGTTGTGAAACTTGAAAGGGTTCAGAAAAGATTTACAAGGATGTTGCCAGGGTTGGAGGATGTGAGCTATGGGGAGAGGCTGAACAGGCTGGGGCTGTTTTCCCTTGAGTGTCGGAGGCTGAGGGGTGACCTTATAGAGGTTTACAAAATCATGAGGGGCATGGATAGGATAAATAGACAAAGTCTCTTCCCTGGGTTGGGGGAGTCCAGAACTAGAGGACGTAGGTTAAGGGTGAGAGGGGAAAGATATAAAAGGGACCTAAGGGGCAACCTTTTCACGCAGAGGGTGGTACGTGTATGGAATGAGCTGTGGATGTGGTGGAGGCTGGTACAATTGCATTATTTAAAAGGCATCTGGATGGGTATATGTACAGGAAGGGTTTGGAGGAATAGGGACTGGGTGCTGGTAGATGGGACTAGATTGGGTTGGGATATCTGGTCGGCTTGGATGGGTTGGGCCGAAAGGTCTGTTTCTGTGCTGTACTTCTCTTTGACTCTATGACTCTATCTTCATATCGGGTCACAGATTAATCAAAGGCAAGCAGCAAGAATTTGTTACACGGAAGGTCATGTGTAAAAAATCGTTTTGAGGAGATAAGAACGAGAGTTGTTGTGGGTAGTATATTTGTTGCAATTTATATGGATTTTAGTAAGGTTTTTGATAAGGTGCCACATGGCAAAGTGGAAAATTATAGATTCATAGACGTTTATAACACAAGGAAGCCATTGAGTACAGTTTGGCTGTGCTGGTCAACAGTATATGCTAGACTAATCTAATTCTATTTTACAGCTTTTTGTCCATAGCCTTGGAGGCTATTGTAATGCAAATGGATATCTAATTATAGCTTAAATGTTACCAGAGTTTCTGGCTCAACTGTCCTTTGAGGCATTGAATCCCAGGATATCAGCACCCTGAGTGAAAAGATGTCTTTGCAACTCTCCTCTTCACTTGATTCCTCTTACCTTCAATCTATGCCCTTGGTTATTGACTCAGTGCAAATGAAAAAAAATCTACCCCATCTATTCCCCTCATGATGTTTTACACCACTATCAGGTCCACTCTCAACTTTTGTTCCAAGGAAAACAACCTTAGACCATCCAATTTTTGTTCAAAGATCAAATCTTAAAATTCAGGCAACATCCAGGTAAATGTCTTCTGCACTATTTCTAGTGCAATCAGGTTGTCTGCAAAATATAGTGACCAAACTGACTTTTGATTACCAGACAACACGCGTTCCCAGTGACTCAGATTTGCCTTGCTGTTTAATGAGTATGCACTTTGACTGCAGAATACCCTGGAAATTATTTCTATAATACATCATGTTATATATCTCATCTATGGTTTCCCAGTGTGCAGTGGTGAAGATCCAAATTTCCATTTGTAATTGTTTTAGGATTCACTGACTCTTGGCAGAAGCCAATAGCAAGTCATGTTGAAGCTGACATTGTTATAACGCTGTAGTACCTATTCTTGACACTAAGTGGCACTACAGTAAGCATATTAGACTTAATCTCCGAAAACACTACAGAAATGGACACTTACATATTATGGAAAAATGCAACTATTTTTCCAGCAAAGAACTTTTTCCAGCTCCAGTGTCCTCCTTCCCCACCCATTAAACCAAAAGATTGATCTGAATCAGCTCACCTCTTCACCCCTGCATGTATTCTGCCTCCCCCATTACTACCATGTTACAATAGGCTTAAACATGAAATAGGCATGATTTAGAAAGGATGAAGGTTGTTCAGTACAAATTAATTGAATAATTAACTATTCTTTGCTCCAAGGAAATCAAACTCAAAATATTCCAACCAAATCTTGTAAAACAAAATACAGGTACCCCTCTATAAGTGAGAAATTTCTCCTCAACGATTTTCAGAGTTGTAGAGACTCCAAAGACCTTTGCAGATGACAGGTGGGACCAGATTCAGAGTTTGTACTGATATTTCGCAGATTCCATTTTTTCCAACTAAGTGAAAAGGTTCTGGCATAACTCACGAGAGTAATCCAAAATCTGGTGACTAACTTAAACTCTGTGCTGACGTCAAACTGGCTCCATTATTTTTGCTGTAGTCTTGTCCTTAACCCACAGTATGGGAATTATTTTTAGAGTAAGCAAAAATTTCCATCAGCATCTATTGTCCTTTGGAACTGTCAAGGTGTAAAGTCATTTAAATCCCCAGCACTTTTTAAAAAAAGAAATCAGAAGTCGATTAAAATAGAAGCAAAATACTGCAGTTGTTGGAAACCTAAACCAAATGCAAAATACTGGAGAAACTCTGACCTGGTCAGCGTTTCTGGAGACAGAAACAGAGTAAATGTTTTGTGACTGATATGACTCGTCTTCAGAATTGAAGCTGAAGAATATTGTAAATAATATGCCAAAGTTTGTAAATCTTGTACAAGGAGTTCTTAAAAGTATATGCAAGCAGTCAGCAAATGGATGACGATTGTTTCTGTAATTCTAGTTGAGATTAATGCTTCCTCTTGTAAGCATTCGGTGTGTTACAGAAGTCAACATTCTGAGACAATATGCCAGATCCAAGGGGTTGGCACATTTGGCTATTCCAAAATATTTTCTACATTCAATACTGCCTTGAAACTAATAGAGGGCTAGTTGGAAGATTGTGAATAGGTCATTCCGAGCAGTTCAAGGCTCACTGAAGAGAAGTATCAAAGGTGATAGGCAGTGAGACTAGAAGTCACTGCATGTGTGAGAGAAAGAGATTAAAGTCCATGTTAGGCAGTGCTCCTTCTAGCTGTACAGCTGGGACAGCAATTGAACTAGTTGGGTTCTGTGTGAGGGATATCTCTCTATATTGTTAAAACTCAGGAGGAGGTCCTAGGAGTTAATAAACAGCTCCGTGTTGTTTGGGTCTGAAAACGTCCTGGGAAGTGTGGTAGCTTGGAAGAAGTCATGTGCCACTAATGATTAAGTACAGTGGAGTTGGGGATTTGCTTCATTCAACTGGGCAAAATTAGGACTCCGGGCAAACCCAAGAGGTAGCTAACATCTCCAAGTTGGAACTATTGGTTTAAAACAAAATTGGAGTTGTGCCTGTGAATAGATTCTAAAATGCAGTTTCTAGAGTCTAAGGAAGTCTGCGCCCAGGTAAGAAGGATGATTTGCCAAAATTGGAGCAGTCATTGAGGCAGCCATAGTAGGGTGGCATGTGAGAGGGAGTTCCAATGTGGGATTGCCAGAGGTGAAGAACTGTAATCCCATGTGAAGTTTAAGATTTGATGTCATTAACTTCCATGGGGAAGTGCTCAGAACTGTCTTGATAGCTTTTGATACATATGTGCACTGAGAGCTGTTCAATCAAAATCTATTAGCCAGATATTTTTGTTTGGTCATGGAATGTGAGTAACACTAACTAGGAAGTGTTTATTACTTATTGCCTATCCCTAATTGCCCACAGGGCAGGTAAGAGTCAACCACATTACTCTGGATATGGAGACACAGATCTGACCTGACCAGGTAAGAACACCAGATTCCCTTTCCTCAAGGGCGTGAATGAACCAGATAAGTTTTTGTGACAATCAACAGTTTGTTACATAGGTTGCTGCTGGGTTAGCTTTTTATTACAGATTTTTATTGGCAGATGGTGAAATCTGAATTCATGTCCCCAGAACATAAGCCTGGAGTTCTGGATTACTAGTCCAGTGACATTACCACTGCACCACTGCCTCCCACACATTTTAATTCTGGGTGTTAAAATATAAGTTGTGTATATATATTGTAGATTATATTACTGCTGTAACTTGTGTAGTAAAATATTGTGTTTGTTAAAACTGTAGAATTGTGGCTTTATTCTCTTAGTAGATGCCCTGAATCTCACCTCCTGTCTACCTTGAAAAAAGGTTGCTGATCCCTAACCAACCAAGTCATATTATAACTTTGTCGGATGCAGGATTGTGACATATTTAAAGTCATCAATTAAATGGCCAATCCAAGAAACCTCAAAATAAAGTTATTTTAGCTAGATGTAGCAATTTTACAACAAAGGTTTTAATATTTACTGCAATAAAGCAGTAGCTGAATAAAGGATGCTTCATTCACCAAATTAGGGGCATGTGGCAGTATGGTTAATGAAGAAGTCAATGCATTTGAAATCTACTGCAAAACCAATAAAAAAATTGAAGTGAACTGAAGTCTCTTTCAATGCTGCTGCCTTTAAATCTAATTAGAAAGAGTGTTGCAAATCATCCCAGGCTATTTCTCTCTTAACTTAACATTATATTTTCTTCACGTAAGTCCCCACTGCTAACTTAAACTGTTTTATATAATATCCATTGCACTCTCCTCGTACAATACCAAAGTAACCTGATCAAAGAACTAATCAAGTTTGTCAGACATGATCTGCCCTCAACAAAGCCATGTTGACTTCTGGTGTTAACTTATTTTTCTCTAAGTGTATATTTATCTCATTCCGTACTAAGGCCTCAAATCCGTTTCCCCATTATTGATGTCAAGCTGACAGGTCTGAAGTTTCCAGGTTATCCTTTGCTCCTTTCTTAATTAATTCAAAGATGTGCAGGTTAGATGAATTGGCCATAGTGTCCAGGATGTGTAGGGTAGGTGGATTAGCCATGGGAAATCAGGGGTAGAGGGGTGAGTCTGGATGCTGTTTGGAGAGTGTGCTTGTTGGGCTGAATGGCCTGTTTCCACAATGTAGGAATTCTGTAATTGTGTTACATTTGCAATCCACCAATCACCAGATCTAATTCAGAGAGGCCTGGAAGATTTCTGTCAATGGCTTTGCGATTGCACCTTTATCTCTCAGCAATCTAGGATGCATCCCATCCAGGCCTGGCAACCCCCTGTACCTGGAGTGCTGTCAGTCTTTTCAGCACTTCTTTATCTGTCCCTACACTGCTCAGTGCTCAACATCCACATTTTAATCTGGGCCTTTGTTACCATTTTCTGTACCATGAAACCATCAATGATAATCAGAAAAATCTGTCTTATTTAGGGAGGAGATCTGCCATCCCAAAGTGGTGTAGCGACAGCAATGAAGCTGACTCTTTAACTTTTCTCTGAAATAGCCGAGTAAGCTGCTCGGTTCAAAGGCAATTAAGTTTAGGCCACAAATACTGGACTTGCCAGTGAAATTCTCATTCCATGAAGGAATAAGAATGAATAAAGATAGAAAAAAATTGAAGCTTCTCATCTTGCAGTCATCAGGATTGACATGCAAGACACCAAACTTGGGGAAAGGAATGTCAATTTATGCAGCATGAAAGGAGTGTGCTGATTGGCTTGACCAGAGATGTGACATCAATTAACTGTAAATCTCAATTAACCTCAGATCAGGCAGGTAGACTCTGTTTAGTCATGATGTCTGCAGCAGGGATTGGGATTAAGCTTTCTTCAATTAAAAAGGTGCAATGTATAGACAAATTCCTTTTCCCTCCTGTATGTGAATATATGCTGCTTCCAAGTTACACAAATAACTCTCACTGTGAGCCCTACAGATGATCATAAATTGATTTCTGGTTTATTTCTCAGTCCAGTCAGGATTTATTAGGGAATGTTGTCTGAGAGCAAATTCACATTTAACGTTAGATATGGTATTCTGAGATTGGTAAGCATGGGTTGGTTGAGTACAGCCACTTATTGCCAGCTGCAGATGGTCAAAGGTACATGTTTAGCAACAGGTGGTATTTCTCACCACTACTTTGCAGTGAACACGAGTGGTATTTTTCACTAGGAGCATACTTCCTTTTTTGCAAACAACAAGGATGAGTAATGTGATGTATTTCAGTGCCAGTGTGATGCCAGGTACATAAGCTATATATCCGCAACACCTGGCAGACTTTCTTTTGACCATCTGCAACAGGCAGCAGGTCAACCATGTTGCAGTGGATCCTGAGGAGAAAGTGAGGACTGCAGATGCTGGAGATCAGAGCTGAAAATGTGTTGCTGGAAAAGCGCAGCAGGTCAGGCAGCATCCAAGGGGCAGGAGAATCGACGTTTCGGGCATGAGCCCTTCAGGAATGAGGAGAGTGTGCCCAGCAGGCTAAGATAAAAGGTAGGGAGGAGGGACTTGGGGGAGGGGCGTTGGAAATGCGATAGGTGGAAGGAGGTTAAGGTGAGGGTGATAGGCCAGAGTGGGGGT